>NW_027438626.1:0-56145 GCF_000715075.1 Nicotiana tabacum | reverse complement strand
CAGTTTACTAGGCGTTGGTAAGTGGCACCGGTGTTTTTTAGTCCGAAAGACATTACATTATAACAATAGGTGCCAAATTTAGTGATAAAGAAAGTTTTTTCTTGATCGCCCAGGTGCATTCGGATTTAGTTGTACCCGAAATAGGCGTCGAGAAAGCTGAGTATCTTATGCCTGGCTATCGCATCGATCATGCGATCGATGTTAGGAAAGTAAAAGAGTCCTTGGGGCACGCCTTGTTCAAGTCTTTGTAATCTACGCATATTCTTAATTTATTTGCCTTTTTAGGCACTATTACTATGTTAGCCAACCCGTACGGGTATTTAACTTCCCGAATGGAACCTATTTTATAGAGTTTAGATACCTCATCGTTGATGAATGCATGCTTGACTTCTTACTGAGGCCTCTTCTTCTTTTTAACTGGGTGGAACTTCAGATCCAAGCTCAGCTTATGAGTGGTTATTTCTGGTGAGATCCATGTCATATCAAGATGGGACCAAGCGAAGCAATTTATGTTAGCTATAAATTATTTAATGAGTTCTTTCCTGAACTTAGGAATTAACCCCGTGCCCAGGTATACCTTCCGATCGGGCAAGTGTTCGATCAATATGACTTGCTCCAACTCCTCGACAGTCGATTTGGTGGCATCGGAATTGTCAGGGGTGATGAACGACCTAAGAACTCTGTAATCATCATCCTCGCCTACTTCTTGCTTCTCTGGTTCGGTCGGGGCCGGCATCGATGATTGCTATTTAGCTTCTTCCTTCCTAGCCAGCTCTATGTTCTTTGATGTCGAGAATGCGCACGCCGGGATCACCTCATCAACCGTGAACATTTCTTTTACGACCGGCTGCTCTCCTAAATCATCTTGATTCCTCCAGGTGTGGGGAATTTCAAAGCTTGGTGTAGTGTCGAGGGTATTGCCCTCATGTTGTGAATCCATGGCCTTCTGAATAGAGCATTATACCTCATATCCCCTTCAATCACATAGAACTTTGTTTCCTGAATGGTACCGGCGGTGTTCACCGCCAGGGTTATCTCTCCATTAGTAGTTTTACACGTCATGTTGAATCCGTTTAAAACCTTGGCTGCAAGCACTATTTGGTCTTGCACTCCCAACTGCTCTACGACCCTCGATCTGATGATATTGGCCGAGCTACCTAGATCAATTAACACATGCTTAACTCGAGATTTATTTATGAGTACAGATATTACCAGTGCATCATTATGCGGTTGCACGATGCCTTCAGCATCCTCATCGTTGAAAGAGATGGTTCCCTCCGGTATATAATCTCGGGTTCGTTTTTCCCTTGTGATGGACACCTTAGTGCGCTTCAGCATCGGTCCCTGGGAGACGTCGACTCCACCAATGATCATGTTAATGACGTGCTGAGGTTCCTCTTGTTCGGTCTATTTGTTGGAGTCCATATTCCTGAAGTGAGTTTTGGCTCGATCACTCAAGAATTCCCAGAGATGCTCGTTATTGAATAACCGAGCCACTTCTTCTCTTAGTTGTCGGCAGTCCTCGGTCATGTGGCCATGAGTGCCATGATACTTACACATCAAGTTAGGGTCTCTTTGGGTAGGGTTGGACTACAATGGTCGAGGCCACTTGGTATCTTTGATGTGCCCGATGGCGGACACGATGCTGGCAGCATCGACATAGAAGTTGTATTCTGATAATCTCGGTGCCTCCCTGGCCATGAGTGGCCTACCGAAACCATTTTTGCTTATGAGTCCCCGGCCATTGTGGCCTCGATCATTCCTTTTTTTTCATTTCTCGCAGAGTTACGCCCAGATCTGCTACCCTTTCGATCTCCGCTATATAGTTGGTACCGGTCTCTGTTCGGTCTTGGTTCATGATCGACGACTCTCTTAAACCTGTCGTTAGTTGGGATAAACGAACCTAGAGGGGTGCCTAAGCTGATCATCCTCGACTCTGATTTTCGATTGATACCTGTTATGAACGTCGGCCCAAGTTACCGCCGGGTATTCTATCAAATTTTGTTTCAGCTGCTGTGAAGCCAAGGAGCTTTGGGAGTTGAGTCCTTGAGTGAATGCCTGAACGGCCTAGTCATTCGCGACCGGAGGTAGGTCCATTCATTCCAATTGAAACCTTGACACGAATTCCCTAAGCATTTCGTTATCTCTTTGTTTTACTTTGAAAAGGTCCGATTTTCTGGTCTCGACCTTGATGGCCCCGACATGCGCTTCTACAAAGGCATCTACAAGCATAGCAAACGAATTAAAAGAATTAGGGGGTATGTTGTGATACCATATCATTGCCCCTTTTGACAGGGTTTCTCCAAACTTTTTCAGCAAAACCGACTCGATTTCGTCATCTTCTAAGTCATTTCCCTTGATGGCACACGTGTAGGAAGTAACGCGCTCATTTGGATTCATGGTTCCATTATACTTCAAAATTTCTAGCATACGAAACTTCTTCAGGATCGGCTTCGGTACTGCGCTCGGGGGGAAAGGCTTTTGGATAAATTTCTTGGAATTCAGGCCTTGAAATATCGGGGGTGCTCCTAAGATTTGATCAACTCTGGAGTTATAAGTCTTCACTTTTTTGTCGTTGGCTTCAATCTTCCTTTTCTCCGATTCCACCCGATTTGTCAATTCCTCAAGCATCTTTATTATTTAGGGGTTAGTCCCGAATTCATCTTCACCCAGCCTTTCTGTGGTTTGTTCATTCCTTTGGGTGTTTTCTCGGGATAGTTCGGGCGCAACTTTGTTAGGGGCGCGAATTTTGTTCTGCAGCTGTGCTATCGTCACCTATTGTGCTTGTAACATTTTGAAGATCACCAGCAGATTGATCCCGTCGCCTTCACCATCGTGCGTATCCCGGGCTACTGATCGAGCTCCTCCGCGAACGCTATTCTCGGGGTCGGTCGATAGATTTGCATCGATGGCCACATGTGAGTTGGCATTGATTGGGTCCGCAATCGGGACTCCTTTGGGGTCAACATGGGGTACCTCGTTGCTGGGCATTATATTGTTGTTTTAGCCATGGTGGCCAGACTCAACATCAATGTTCAAGTGGGCAGACCGAGAGTTTTACATTCTTAAGTTGACCTAAAATTTAAATCTCAAAGAACAAGCATAAAACATAGTGCGTTATGAAAATTTGTATCAAATTACCACTATTATCTTTAGCCACACGGTGGGCGCCAAACTATTTACCTTAAAAATGGATAACAATTGAATTTATATGCGGTTTTAAGTATATATGGACTAATTCAATAAAAGTGATTAATGACGTTAGGTAAAGTATATAAAAGATATAGTAAATAGCCAAACCAATGATGATAGTGAGTCTGAGCTCAGTTTAAGACTAACAAGGAACCTGTCTTCGGTTCCGAGCTTGCCCTTATGAAGAACTTATGAACAAAAATAAGAACTTTTGAATAACTTTTAGAAACAGAGAGAACAGAAGTATATTGCCTAGGTATGCGTGTTACAGTGTGTCTAATTAATAATTAACTTTCCCTTTATATAGTAGGGGAGTTTTACCCTAGATACAATTTTAAGAAAGGTAAAAAACTTCCTTTTCGCTAGTCACTGATTTTCCGCCGATACGGGCCGAGATTCATGCCATGGTATCCGATTGGACACGGATATCACGGCCCTTTGTTAATCGTGTGCGACCGTTTGGTAATGCTCTCCGAGGTCTTGGGACTCGAACCGGATCCGGGGGACGTGGTCTCGATGGCTCCGAGGGTAGGTGTTTTTCTCGAACTCTGATACGAGAGGCTCCTGGTTCTGATTATGATTCCTTGAAGTCACGTCCTTGCTCTGTTTGCCTCATCCGAAAATCGGGGTGCGCATTGAACTCGATTTTACTTGTATACAACGCTCTTCGTTGGAAATCGTACTTTTTAATCTGTTAAAACAAATCAGATTTCTAAAGTTGAAAATAACTTAACTTCTCATTTTACTCTTTAAGACCAAATTTTTATAGCCGTACAAATATTTGGCATGTTTGTTAAATTACAAGTTTTGAAAATTTTATAGCTACACAAATATTATGATATGTCTAAAATTAAACCACAAATTTTAAAAGTTTTTTATTCTTTCATAAACTACGTACTTAGTCAAATTATGCTACATAAATTGAAAGAAAGAGACATACAATAACAACAATAATAATGAACCCAGTGAATTCACACAAGTGGGATTTAGGGAGGTGAGATGTACACATCCTTACCCCTCCCCTGGGGGGAGGGGTTGAAATGTTGTTTCCGAAAGACCCTCGGCTAAAGAAAAGATAAAAAGAAGTAATGGCAATAAGTATTAACAACAACAAATAAAAAGATGACAGAATCCAAGGTAGCAATTAAACGGCAATAATAGCAATTTAAGAATAAAGGGACAATAAACTAACATTAATGTTATCGAACTGAGGAAGACAAAGGGAAAAGGAAAAGATATACAACTAATAAAAACAAAAAAATCAATAAATTTCAAAATTTGAATTCATAATATCAAAAGTAAGACAAATTCTTATTAAAAATTTTTAAACTTAATTTCATCAAATTTAAATCTTAAATCTTAGATCCGCCTCTGTTTTGTTCTGCCCTGAGACCTAATCATAACCTGGCATATTTCTTGAGATTCAGAGCAGCATCTTTGACATTTTCTGGTACAGCCATGTTAGTCTTGACAGTAACCCTAGATGATGAAATCAAAATTCTATCTTCTCCCAATTTTGAAAAATTATCACTTTTCCATAATTTCACTTCCCAGACATGAATAGATTTTCCAATATTAAGAGGTGTAGCTTCAGCATAAACAAATTCACCTAGATGAGCACTCTTGAGATGGTGAATACTTAGATGAACTCCAGCTACTCTTTGAAATCCGGACGCCACGTGGGCACCCATACTCGCCAGAGCTTCAGCAATTAATGCTGAAACTCCGCCGTGCAACACCTTGAATGGGTTGCAGCATTTTTCGGTTACCGAAAAATGGCCTGTGATTTTTTGAGAGGAGATTTCTGAGATCTTAAAGCCAACTTCATGAAGTGGAGCATCTAAAATCTCATTATTTGATGGTTCCATTTTTTTTTCCCTTCCCTTTGATTTTCTCTTTGAGTTCTTGATTTATGAATTTATATATATAAAGAAGTTTGTTTATTGGTTTGGAGTTTTTCTACTTTTGCAGAAAACGATAAAAATATCTGATTCTATTAACAAAGATGTATGATGATAAAGATTATGCAATTGTGTTTGGCTAGGTGGTGTATTTAAAGATACATTTAAAATATAATCAAAGTTCACATAATTTGAATCTTGAGATTATTAAATATGAATTGACAACTCAGTTAAAGAAATAAATGACATGATATAATTGCTTCTATTGCACTGATTTTATAAGTTAATGTTATTCCATTTTTAGACTCTTTAAATACATCACCTAAAAAGTGACCGGTTGGTATTTTATACTAGTATTTTTCATATATTTTTTATATATTCAAATTTTAGTATTTCTAAATTATTTTTACCAGTTGCAGTAAGTAACATATTTTGTCATTTTCAAGATTACAAATCTCATATTTCAAAAAGATTTATCTGTAAATATTTTTTGAGTGACCGGATAGTAAAAATTATTTACTGACGATATATATAACTTAAATTCTTAGGTGTAATAGAACACTTGTTTCACATAATCTAATCATGAGAATCCGTGCCAGCTATTTTCTGATAATTCCTGTAAACAGTTCCTACACTATCAAACATTTAATAATTTCCTAGGAGATTTTGAATTGAAAATGTGACCTTTGAAGCAGTTTCTGCTTTAACACATTATAAATTTAATTTGTTTCTCTTTTAATAGGCTTTACACGGTACAAATTCGATTAGTCGATCAATAGAGTTTCAGATATCGAATAATTAAACTAAAGGAAAATAGGAAAAGAAAAATTGAGCCACTTAATCTAACGAAAGAACAAACATGTAGTTTTATTTTGAGTTTTCCTTTCATTTTGCTGTAAAATAGCACGGGCGAGCCACTTTTCGGACTTGTAATTGAAAAATAGCCGGCATTTGTAAAGTCATCGAAAAAAAGTCACTATTTTATACAGAGATAAAATCTGGACAAAAATACCCTAGCTGAAACACGGAAAGTTCTAGCATAACATGCTGGATTATGAAGCTCCTGCGTATAAACTTCCAGCATATTATATTGGAACTTCATCATATTATAAAATTCAAGCACATTATGCTGGAATTGCATATGTAAAAACTTCGAACTCAAACATATTATGCTGGAATTTTTTCGGATTTTAAGGGTGTTTTTGTTCAAATTTTATTTTTACGGAAAAAACTACAAACCATACTTGACACCATAAGTCAAGCTTTTACCATAAATCATGCAATTGTTTTCAGCAAGTAACTGATTTGAAGCTCATCAATGAATTCAAAAACATAAAAAGACTTTCTTGCTAAGATGTAGGCTGGCTCTATTTCTAATTGAAGCTGTAAATTTTTATTTTTCAAATATTTTGAAATAAAGGTAAATCTTTCATCTAATCTTTTCTTAGCTCCAAATGTCACACATATCATCAACAGAAAATTAAGTGTTAGTGTCACAAAAATTCTATAAAAATGAATATAGTACATAGACTACATCTACTGTGCATATGATGCAGGATTGCTATAATAATGTTACAAACAAAATAATTAAGAATCAAAGAATGGATAGGAAATATCCATACCAACACAGGAAAGAAGTGGAAAAAGAAACAGAACACTAGCATAGTACCTATTCAGATTTCCTGTCCATCTTTGTCGACAACTTCCTCTTCATTCTGCTAAAAGGCCCAACCGTCCGGTCCATTATATACATGTAGATAACCTGGCTCCAAGATTTGTAAGATTCTAAGTTTTCGTAGTATTCCGGTGCAATCTCCTTCACCTTGAAGAGCTTGCTTCCAGGAATCCTCGGGAAATCATGGTGCTCGTTGTGGTAACCTACGCTCCATGTCATAAGATTAAGTGGACCGTAGTAGGAGTACGTCTCTTGCTCGGGCTTGAAAACATAATGCTCGGAGATGAAATGACCGGCCATTGGGTGCATTCCACCCCCAACAAAAGTCGACAGGATCAAATAAGCGAAAGATTTCCAACCCCAGAAGTATACCATAGCTCCATCGAGGGATAGTTGGATAATCAAATTGGTGAACTCCCACATGCCGGGTGGTTTAGGTTTGAGAAAAAGAGGCCTAAGAGCATAAAAGAAGAGTTGGAGAATCACCCATATTGATTTCGCTATGACGTTTTTGACAACATGGGCTTCAGCAAGACTTGGGATATCCATATCGATTCCATCGACTCCTTGGAAGCGGTGGTGCTCGAGGTGATACTTTTGGAAGGTAACGGACATGGGAACACCAATGGGAAGGTTGGCGAATATCCCAAGCCAACGGTTGTAAACTGGAGTAGAGAAAGCGAGGTTGTGACTAAGCTCGTGAATGGCCAAGAAGAGATTGTGGTTAAGGAAAGAGCCGAAAAAGTAGGCAACTATCAATATCTTCAGCCAACTTGCATCACGGAGGAAGGTAGCGGACCAAAGCTGAAGCAAAACAACCATTGATATCTGCAATGCATATTTGGAGATCAATAAACAAAACAAAAAAAGAAAATTTTGGTGGATGGTAAAATCTAATTAGTCATGAAAAATCATATGCCTCAAAGCTTGCTAACATTTTAGGTTTCTGTAGCTATTGATAAGAAAAGATTACAAGACAATAAACCAAAGCATTTCGCACAGGAGGTTTTGTTGTCACCATAAGTTAAGCAGTTCACGGAAGACATCAGCGATAAATCATAGCATTGCAACAGAAAATTTGTAAGAAAAGATGCTTCTATCCAATCTGAATGCCATGAAGAGGCACAAAATTGGTAAGAGAGTTCTCGATACATAGTCTGTGTTTTAAGGCCGAGTTCCAGAAAAGGAAGTCAAGAAAATCCTGATTAGTTTTCTCTCAGCCTTATAAATCTTGGAATCAGTTTGACATGAGAGTAGGAGAAGTCTCGTGTGTTCTCTCGCAGTTATCCTTTTTTTCATAATAACAGTGGTGTCAGGGCAAAATTGCACGCGCCTCGACTATTTCACCGGATACCACCTAGCAGCACAGGTATTGGGTAACTATTCACAGCGAGTCTAAATTGACGCACCTTGGGTATTCCACCGAGTACTTGTTACCTCCCACCAATACAAGTATCATGCTATGTCTAGACTTCAACCAGTTTTTAACCATGTTAATACTTCCACATAATTGGTTAATAGAAAATCAAAAATGATTTACCAATGAATCGCGAAATGCTATGGTTCTTACATATAATTTCTGAATTTATTCAGAAGTAATTTGCGTTTTCATGCACCTTTTTTTTACTAGTTATAACGGAAAAGGGTACAACTGGTTGGTATCGACTATCGAGTAACTTTTCACACCAAATCTTGGTTAGATGGGAACAAATCAGCTAGCGTCTCTTGTCTCTGCTAGGATTTAAACCCTTGTCTACATGGTTTTCACCCACTTACAGGGGTGATGAGGTGGACAATTCCTTACTCCAGCTTCAAAGGGGCATCTTTGCGCGAATAAATACTAACTCCTCACTCAACCCCTTACTGGATAGAGCAAGCTTGGAGCACTGGGTCAGGGTGGTTGGCTGAACATTTGCAATTTTATACAAAAAAAAAAGGAAAGAAAGAAACCTCCACCTTACGCAGCAGAGCTACGGGAACCACTGGATTCATCCTTCGAAAATCCAAAGGTTCCAACAGCTCTGTCGTGGAAGGTGGTGATTCTTTTGCCGAAAAGAAAGCCATCCGCCCCGAGCTGGCGCTCTAATCTTGCTCTGTCGGGTAAGGGGTTGAACAAGAGTGAAAACAAAACTAAAGGAAGCAGGACTCTTCCCCCTTATATCCTTTAAAAGCAGTCCAAAGAGAGCTAAACTCTTATTTTTATATAAGAAGGGGGAGAAAGAGCTCCTCTCCTACAAGTAAGTCCACAGGCCACTCCCTTTGATGCATTCTTTCACTGTTAAGTTCATTGTTTTCATTATCAAATTGCATCTACAGTGTGAATAAATACATGAATAACCTAACAACTAACTTGTTGAGAACAATGAAAATGACACCACAAGTCCATGGAACATAACATTATGCAAGTGCCAAACCACATGAATCTAAATGCAAGCTTTTCCCTACTCTCTAAAATGACTGAAAAAGGCAAAAGATTTTACCTTTTTCAAAAAAGTGAAAAAAAGAAAGGATTTTTAATCACTTTTACAGCAAAGTTGAAAGATTGAAATCCTACCAATTTCACAGTTAAATGATGCATATTTAATCAATAAAATTCTGAAAGGAATCCAATATATAGAAACATATTACAATGCCAAATCCAACAGATTCATGAAAACACAATGTATTATAAACAGAGCAAGCCTATATATAAAATAAAAAAAACTAAAATGATTAAAAAGATTCAAACTTTTGGAACCCATGTTTATAATCCAGATCCAAATATGACCCATTAAGCAAAATCATTAATACAACAAATTCATATCAGCATTATTTGGAAAAATACATAAGAAGGGAATAAAAGTTTGTATATTTATGAAAAGGGGAATATACCTTGAGGAAAGCAAAAGGGTCAGGGCCAAAAAGCTGTTTGATTTGAGGGTACTGAGAGAGGATTTGTCTTCTACGAGAAGCGTGAGGTTCATCTGTGTATGACCAAAAGAAATCATTAGCCATTAATACACCTTCTTCTTCTTTATCTTCTCTCTTTTTCCCCTCAAATCCCATTTTTTGCTTCTCTTTTTCTTCTCTCTGTTTCTCTGTTTTGGACCTACCTTCCCTTCCCTTGTATGGCTGTTTAGATTTTCTTTATTCTGTTGTAGTAAAGTTTAATAGCTAAATTAGCGGTTTGTTTTAGATTTTTTAAAATAATAATAACAAGATGTAGTTTCAATAAAATAATGATATTCTGGAAAAGGGCCCACAAAAGAAAACAAACATATGGACTATCTGTCCAAAAAGTTGTTTGACGCTCGTGGGAAGAAAGAGAGACATCATTATAAGGATTTTTTACTATATACATTGTGTTCGGGTAAACTCGGGCTAAAGTTTTTCCCGATTCTCCGATGAAGGAACAAAGGGGAAGCACGGCTCAAAGTGATTATAATCGAGGCCCAGTAACCCCTCGTATCGAAACTCGGAAGGAATGAACAATGTAGCTGCGGTCGGACATGGTGAAATGACGGACTCGGGCCAAGTATAACTTCTCGACCTCGGGGGATGCGATGAACGGTTATGCATGATGAGCAGGGAGCCGTAATATTCGCGCTCAACCGGATATTACGACGCGAATCTCGTTCAGTATCAACTATAGATCAATATTTACCGGAAAAAGAAGATTTTTACCTTTTTTTAGACTTGTACTAGGACTGAAATTCTCATACTTTATAAATGGGAAGGTTTTCTTTATTCTGACACATTGGGACACACAAATCAAAGCTATAAAAGTTTACTTTTATCTTCTAGCTATTGTTCAAGGCATTATTCATTTATTTTTTTCTTCACTCGCGACCGAGCTTGTATCGAGGGTCTAATCGAGGACGAATTTCACTGTTCAATTGAAGTTCAGGCTTGGTCATTACATTGTGATTGGTTTGATCATTTATTTTATCTTTAACTCATTCACCAGTTGTTTTTAATTATTCGTATTGAGTTAAACCACATATCCTTTAAACCACGTACAAATTTAATTGTTACTCATTTTTGGGTAAACAGTTTGGTTTCACCGTGGGGCTAAGGATAATAGTGTTGATTTGATACGAATATCCATAACACACCCTATTTTACGCTTGTTCTTTGAACTTTTAATTCCAGGTTAGCCTAAGGATGTCAAACTCTCAGTCTGCTCACTTGAACGTTGACGTTGAGTCAAGCCATCACGGCGAGAATAATAATGTGGTGCCTAGTAATGATGTGCGATGTGTTGTGTAGGATTGAGAATTGCATGGGTAAGGTCATGGTTCAATTTTGAAGGGAAGGTCATGAGTCCTTAGGCAGTATGGACAATTTCGGACGATTAGGTAAATAATATTACTATCTGGTATACCCTGATGCTAACTCGCAGGTGGCTATCAACATCAATTTGCCAACTGATCCCGAAAATAGTATTCGCGAGGGCCCCCGGCCAACGGCTCGAGAAGCGCACGAAGGTGAAGATGATGGGGTGAGCCTAGAATTTATTTTCGAAACGTTGCAGGCTCAACAAGCGGCAATAACATAACTGCAGAACCAAAGCTACGCCCCTAACAGGGTCGAGCCCGAACAATCCCTGGAAAATACTCTGAGAGATGAACAAGTTGCCGTGGAACCGGGAGAAGTCAAGCCCAGAGAAACTTCTGAGGTGATGAAGATGCTCGAAGCATTAACGAAACGGGTGGAGTCAGGCGAGAAAAAGATTGAGGCCAATGACAAGAAGGTAGAAACATACAACTCCAGGGTCGATCAGATCCCGGGAGCGCCTCCGATATTGAAGGGACCGGACTCCAAAACGTTTATGCAGAAGCATTTCCCCCTGAGCGCGGCACCGAGGCCGATCCCGAAGAGGTATCGAATGCCTGACATTCCCAAGTACAGTGGGACCACGAATCCAAATGATCATGTAACCTCGTATACATGCGCGATCAAAGAAAATAACTTGGAAGATGACGAAATCGAGTTGGTGTTGCTGAAAAAGTTTGGGGAAACTTTGTCCAAGGGGGCAATGATATGGTATCACAACTTGCCTCTGAATTCTATTGACTCATTTTCTATGCTTGCAGATGCTTTCATGAAGGCCCATGCCTGAGCCATCAAGGTCAAGACCAGAAAGTCAGATCTTTTCAAGGTCAAATAAAGGGATAACGAGATGCTCAGGGAATTCGTGTCAAGATTCCAGATGGAACAGATGGATCTGCCACCAGTTGCGGACGATTGGGCTGTTCAGGCATTCACTCAGGGGCTCAACCCCCGAAGTTCCATGGCCTCTCAACAGCTAAAACAAAATTTGGTGGAGTACCTAGTGGTAACCTGGGCCGACGTCCACAACAGATACCAATCGAAGATCAGGGTCGAAGACAACCAACTCGGGGCCCTTTCTGGATATGTTTACCCCATCAGAACCGATGATAGATCTAAGAGAGCCATTGATCAGGAGCCGAGGCTGGTCCGAGATTGATATCAGCCATACAGCGCGGATCAGAGGGGAAACAAATCCAGGCATCACCCAACAAGGAACGAGAAGAGAAGTGACTGAGGACCAAGTGGTCGGGGCCTGATGAGAAATAGCAGGTTTGACAGGTCGCTCAGGAGCAGGTAAGCGACAAAATTATCGGAATACAATTTCAACGTGGACGCTGCAAGTATTGTGTCGGCCATAGGGCGCATCAAAGAGACCAAGTAGACCTGACCGTTGCAGTCCGACCCTTCCTAGAGAGATCCTAATTTTGATGTGTAAGTTTCACGACACTCACAGTCATAGGATCGAATATTGGCGACAGTTTAGAGAAGAAGTTGCTCGATTGTTCAACAAGGGAACCTCCGAGAATTCCTAAGCGAGCGAGTCAAAAACCACTTCAGAAATAGGGATGAAAACAAACAGGTCGAACAAGAGGAGCCTACGCATGTAATCAACATGATCATTGGGGGAGTCGATGTACCCCAAGGGCCAATGATAAAATGCATAAAAGTGTCTATTACAAGGGACAAACACACCCGAGATTACGTCTCGGAAGAAGCTATCTCATTCAGCGACGAAGATGCCGAGGGCATCGTATAGCCTCACGACGATGCACTGGCAATATCTCTGCTTATCAATAAATCTTGGGTTAAGCATGAGTTGATTGATCCAGGTAGCTCGGCCAACATCATCAGATCGAGGGTCGTATAGCAACTGGGATTACATGATCAAATCGTACCAGCAGTCTGGGTATTGAATAAATTCAATATGGCGTGCGAGACCACGAAAAGTGAGATAACTTTACCGGTAAACACTGTCAGGACAACCCAAAAAATAAAGTTCTACGTGATCGAAGGGGATATGAGGCACACCGCGTTATTCGGAAGGCCATGGGTCCACAACATGAGGCCGGTACCTTCGACCTTACACCAGACACTGAAATTTCCCACTCCGAGGTGAGTCAAGAAGGTCTACGGAGAACAGTCAGTCGCAAGGGAAATGCTCGTTGTCGATGAAGTGATCCCGGCGCCCGCGGTTTCAACATCAAGAAACGCATAATCGACCAAAAAAGAAGAAACTAAATAGCAAGCAATCATACCTTCCCCAGCCGAACTGGAAAAATAAGAGCACGGAGCGGACGATGTGAATGATTACAGTGTCGCGAGATCATTCATAGTACCCGATGACAGTGACGCCACTAAATCAATGGCCGAGGAGTTGGAGCAAGCTATATTGATCGAGGACCTACCGAATTGAAAGGTATACCTGGACACGGGTTAACCCCCGAGCTTAGGAAAAAACTTATTGATTTTATTAAGGCTAACGCTGATTGTTTTGCCTGGTCCCATCTAGACATAACAGGGATCCCACCGGAGGTAACCACTTACAAGTTAAGTTTGGACCAAAGTTCCATCCGGTTAAGCAGAAGAGAAGGCCACAGTCAGAGATCAAACATGTGTTCATAAAGGATGAGGTATCCAAACTTCTAAAAATAGGTTCCATCTGGGAAGTTAAATACCCGGATTGGTTAGCTAACATAGTGGTAGTACCTAAAAAAGGAAATAAACTGAGAATGTGTGTAGATTATAAAAATCTAAACAAGGCATATCGAAAGTATTCTTTCCCTTTGCCTAACATCGATCGAATGATCGACACGACGGCCAGACATAAGATACTCAGTTTTCTCGATGCCTACTCCGGGTACAACCAAATTCGAATGGACCCGGACAATCAAGAAAGACTTCTTTCATAATCAAGTTCGGCACCTACTGCTATAACATAATGTCGTTCGGATTAAATAACTATGGTGCCACATACCAACACCTAATAAACCGGATGTTCGAAGAACAAATAGGAAAATTAATGAAAGTTTATATTGATAATATGTTGGTCAAGTCCCTGCGATCAGAGGACTATTTGAAACATTTGCATGAAACCTTTGACATATTAAGGAAGTACAATATTATGCTAAACCCGGAGAAGTATGCATTTTGGGTCGGCTCAGGAAAGCATCTCAGATTCATGGTATCTAATCGGGGAATAGAGATCAACCCCGCCAAAATAAAGGCCATAGAGGTCATCATTGTAGTCAACAACGTCAAGGCACTTCAAAGACTGACCGGGCGGATAGCCGCGTTGGGCCGATTCATCTCGAGACCGTCGGACAAGAGCCATCGGTTCTTCTCACTATTGAAGAAGAACAATATTTTTTGGACTCCGGAATGCCAGCAAGCTTTAGAAGAACTCAAGTGATACCTATCAAGCCCCTCTTTGCTGCACACTTTGAAGGCAGACGAACAACTGTACCTCTACTTGGCGGTTTTTGAGGTGGCGATAAGTGGTGTCCTAGTTCGGGAAGAAGAAGGTACACAATTTCATATTTATTATGTTACTAGAACCCTAGGCAATGCCGAAACAAGGTATCCTCACCTAGAAAAATTAGCGCTCGCCTTACTAAGCGCTTCTAGGAAATTAAAACCATACTTTCAATGCCACCTCATATGTGTCGTAACCTCTTACCTGCTGAGGAATGTCATACATAAGCCTGAGCTCTCGGGATGGCTGGACAAATGGGCCATAGAGATTATCGAGTATAGACCCCAGAGTGCCATAAAATCTCATATTTTGGCAGACTTTGTAGCCGACTTTATGCTGGCCTTAATACTCAAGGTCGAAAGGGAATTGTTGCTCACTTCGGGGACTAGCTCGGGGATCTGGACCCTATTCACGGATGGTGCCTCCAAAGTGAAAGGGTCCGAGCACGGTATCGTTTTAAAACCACCTGCGGGTAACATAATTAGATAGTCCATTAGAACTGTGAAATTGACTAACAATGAAGCCGAGTATGAAGCTATAATTGTAGGTCTAGAACTAGCTAAGAGCCTCGGCGCTGAAGTGATCGAAGCCAAATGTGTTTCCCCCTTCCTCGTAACTTGTCACGACCCGAAATTTTTACCTTCGGGACCGTGATGGCACCTAACATTTCACTTGCTAGGCAAGCCAACATTAGAGGATTCTTTAAACCAATTTTTATTCAATTTCAATAGCAGAATCAATTAAGCTAAATAGATGCTAAAACTAAAATGCAAAATAACATAAAGCCCATCATATTTGATACAATACAGATCTGGAGTCATAACTCACGCGCTTCTAAAATTTACTACAAACAGAGTCTGAAAGAAAATACAATTGTTCTGAATGAAAAGAAACAGTAAAATAAGGAAACTAGGAAGGGACTCCAAGGTCTTCGGATGCCAGCAGATCTACCTTGAGTCTCCGATGAGCAAGTCCGGACTGCCGAGTCTCGCGATTAGCTAGGGCCGGTACCAAAATATGCACAAGAAGTGCAGAGTATAGTATGAGTACAGCCGATCCCATGTACTCATAAGTGTCGAGTCTAACCTCGATGAAGTAGTGACGAGGCTATGACAAGTCACCCACATAATAAACCTATGTAGATAATATTATATGTATAAGAAAACAACAATAACAGCTAAACATGTACTATTGGAGGGGGACATGCTAAAGGGGCACAAGATGTAAGAGATACAACGGAAATGATAACCAGCACAGTCAACATGCTTTTAACCAGTGAAAAACAACTAAACACAATGAAGAAAATTGCACGGCATCACCGTTCGCGCTTTTACTCTCAACCTCACAATGAAGCAATAATATTGCACGGCATCACCTTTCGTGCTTTTACTCTCAGCCTCACGATATAAATCAATAGATACGGCACGACATCACCCTTCGTGCATTAACTCTCATAACATGGCACGACATCACCTTTCGTGCATTAACACTCACAATATGACATGACATCACCCTTCGTGTATTAACACTTACAATATGGCACGGCATTACCCTTCGTGCATTAACACTCTCACTTACCACATAACAATGAACAAGTAATAGCAGGGAGATAGAATCAACAAGAGCAAGTCTTACTTCAACAATGATTCCACAATATCAATCTCAACTTTGGAATCAATACTCAATTATCACTAGAGCCCGTAAATACGATAAGAACGATCAATTTAGTAAGTAACTAGTCTAAGCATGGATAACAAGATCAAAGTAAGCAATAAACTACAAGGAACAAGTCCCCACCCGCATGCTTTAACCCGAAAACAACGCGTAAGTACTCGTCACCACACATATACGTTGTACCCGACATCTAAACATGTAGCAAATAGACAAACAAGTCCCAGTCCCTCAAGTCAAGGTTAACCACGACACTTACCTCGCTCCCAATGTCCATTTCAAAGTTCAATCACAGCTTTGCCTTTCAAACAAGCCTTCGAACTAATAGAATCTAGCAAATTACCAATCAAACGATTCAAATTAAGCCTTAGGAACTACCTACGATTGCAAAGGATTCAATTTAGGTCATTATTGAAAAAGTCAACAAAAGTCAACTCCAGGGCCCACTTGGTCCAAACCTAAAATTCAAACCAAAACCCGATTACACATTCACCCCCAAGCCCAGTTATATCATTTGTTTTTGAAATCTGACCTCAATTTGAGGTCTAAATCCCCATTTTACAAAAAAATCCCTAATTCTACCCAAAACCCCCAATTTTCACCATGAAAACACAAGATTTTTGGTTGAAATCTTAGGAAATGTAGTGAAAGATTAAAAGAAACTAGTTTATAATCACTTACCAATGATTTGGGGAAAAGAGGTTCTTTGAAAAATCGCCTCTAGGGTGTCTTGTTTTGAAAATTTGAGAGAATGAACCAAAATCCCGTCTAAGTACCATTTTGATCAGTTGCAGATGTCGCATTTGCGACCTGAGGTTCGCAAATGCGAAGAATCAATCGCAAAAGCGAAGTCCTCCCATCTCTTCTTTCATCGCATTTGTGATGACTTGTTCGCAAATGCGAACATTGATCTTCCGCATTTGCAACCAAATTGATCGCAAATGCGACCAAGCCTGCCCCAGCCCTACTTCGCAAATGCGAAGTATTGTTCGCAAATGTGAACTCTGGCCTCCCCGCAATTGCGACCTATTGATCGTAAATGCGAACTCATGCTGACCCAGGTACTCTTCGCAAATGCGAACATGTCAGGATTGGGGAATGTTCGCAATTGCGAGATCAGACACCAGTTAACAGAAATTGTAGAACCAGTTGAAGTTTCTAAGTCCAAACCACTACGTAGCCTATCCGAAACTCACCCGATCCCTCGGGGCTCCAAACCAAACATGCACACAAGTCTAAAAACATCATACGAACTTGATCGCGTGATTAAATCGCCAAAATAACACCTAGAACTATGAATTTAGTATCAAATCAAAGGAAATTTTCAAGAAAACTCATGAACTTCTAATTTCACAACCGGGCGTCCGAATCACGTCAAACCAACTCCGTTTCTCACCAAATTTGACAGACAAGTCATAAATATAGTATTGGACCTATACCGGATTTCGGAACCAAAATACGGACCAGATATCCAAAAAGTCAAACATTTCAAAGTCATTAAGCCTTTAACTTTCAAATTTCAACAAAGTGTGATAACTCGAGCTAGGGACTTCCAAATTCGATTCTGGGCATACGCCCAAGTCCCAAATCACGATATGGACCCATCGGGACCGTCAAAATATGAATTTGGGTCTGTTTATTCAAAACATTGACCGAAGTTAACTCAAATGGATTTTAAGGTAAACATTTTATATTTTCTCAGTTTTTAACATAAAAGCTTTCTGGAAAAATACCAGACGGCGCACGCAAATTGAGGAAGGCTATAATAAGGTATTTAAGGCTTCATAACGTAGAATTAGGTTCTAAAACATAAGATGACCTATCGAATCATCACATTATCCACCTCTAAAATAATCATTCATCCTCGAACGGATATAGAAAAGTACCTGGGCTTGTGAAAAGATGGGGATATCTACTCCGGATGTCCGACTCGGACTCCCAAGCAGCTGCCTCGATGGGTTGACCTCTCCACTGCACTCGGATTGAAGGATAACTCTTCGACCTCAACTGACAAACCTGCCGGGCTAGAATAGCCATCGGCTCCTCCTCGTAAGTCAAATCGTTGTCCAAGTGGACATAGCTGAAATCTAACACGTGGGATGGATCGCCGTGATACTTCCGGAGCATGGACATATGGAACACCGGATGAACTGCTGATAAACCCGGTGGCAACGCAAGCCTGTAAGCCACCTCTCCCACTCTCTCAAGAATCTCAAAAGGCCCGATATACCTAGGGCTCAACTTGCCCTTCTTTCTGAATCTCATCACACCCTTCATAGGTGATACCCGAAGTAACACTCTCTCTCTGACCATGAATACAATATCACGAACTCTACAATCAGCATAACTCTTCTACCTGGACTGAGATGTACGAAGTCGATCCTGAATAATCTTAACCTTATCCAAGGCATCCTGTACTAAATTTGTACCCAACAACCGAGCCTCCCCCAGCTCGAACAATCCAACTGGCGATCGGCACGCCGACCATATAATGCCTCATAGGGAGCCATCTGGATGCTCGACTAGTAGTTATTGTTATAAGCAAACTCCTCAAGTAGGTAAGAACTGATCCCAAGAACCTCTGAAGTCTATAACACAAGAGCGAAGCATATCCTCCAATATCTGAATAGTGCGCTCGGTTGTAAGCAAACTCCTCAAGTAGGTAAGAACTGATCCCAAGAACCTCCGAAGTCTATAACACAAGTGCGAAGCATATCCTCCAATATCTGAATAGTGCGCTCGGACTGTCCATCCGTCTGAGAATGAAATGTTGTGCTCAACTCAACCTGCATGCCCAACTTACACTGTACTTCCCCCCAAAAGTGCGAGGTGAATTGCGTACCTCGATCAGAAATGATAGACACGGGCACACCGTGAAGACGAACGATCTCGCGTATGTAAATCTCTGCCAACCGCTCTGAAAAATAGGTAACTGCCACAGGAATGAAGTACGCTGATTTGGTCAGCCTGTCCATAACGACCCAAACTACATCAAACTTCCTATGAGTTCGTGGGAGTCCAACAACAAAATCCATAGTGATACGTTCCCACTTCCACTTAGGAATCTCTAACTTCTGAAGCAAACCACCAGGTCTTTGATGCTCACACTTTACCTGCTGACAATTTAGACACTGAGCTACATATGCAACTATGTCCTTCTTCATTCTCCTCCACCAATAATGTTGTCGCAAGTCCTGATACATCTTGGCGACGTCCGGATGAATAGAATACCGAGCACTATAGGCCTCCTCAAGAATCAACTCACGAAGTCCATCCACATTAGTCACACAAACATGACCCTGCATCCTCAAAACTCCATCATCTCCAATAGTAACCTGCTTGGCACCACCGTGCCGCACTGTATCCCTAAGTACCAGCAAATGAGGGTCGTCATACTGCCGCTCCCTGATACGCTCAAACAAGGAAGACCGAATGATTGTACAAGCTAGGACACGACTGGGCTCCGAAATATCCAACCTCACAAACTGATTGTCCAAAGTCTGAACATCTGATGCAAGCAGTCTCTCACCGACTGGAATGTACGCAATGCTACCCATACTCGCTGCCTTTCTACTCAAGGCGTCGGGCACCACATTGGCCTTCCCGGGATGATACAGGATGGTGATATCATAGTCTTTCAATAGCTCTAACAACCTCTTCTGTCTCAAATTGAGATCCTTTTTCTTTAACAAATACTGTAGGCTCCGATGATCCATGAAAACCTCACACGACATGCCATAAAGATAGTGCCTCCAAATCTTCAGTGCATGAACAATGGCTACCAACTCTAAGTCATGAACAGGGTAATTCTTCTCATGAACCTTCAACTACCGCGACGCATATGCAATCACCCTGCCATCCTACATCAATACTTCACCGAGCCCAACACGGGATGCATCACAATATACCGTATAAGATCCTGAACATGTGGGCAACACCAACACCGACATCGTAGTCAAAGCAGTCTTGAGCTTCTGAAAGCTCGCCTCACACTCGTCTGACCATCTGAATGGGGCACCCTTCTGGGTCAACCTGGTCAATGGGGTTGTTATGGATGAGAACCCCTCCACAAACCGACGGTAATAGCCCGCCAAACCCAAGAAACTCCGAATCTCCGTGGCTGAAGTGAGTCTGGGCCAGTTCTAAACTGCCTCAATCTTCTTAGGGTCCACCTGAATGCCCTCTGCTGATACAACGTGCGCCAAGAAAGCGACCGAATCCAATCAAAACTTGCCTTTGAAAACTTAGCATATATCTGGCTGTCTGAAGTACAATCCGAAGATGTTGCTCGTGCTCCCTTCGACTGCTGGAGTAGATCAAGATATCATCAATAAACACAATCACAAAGGAGTACAAATAAGGCTTGAACACTCGGTTCATCAAATCCATAAATGTTGTTGGGGCATTTGTCAACCAAAAGGACATCACTAGAAACTCATAATGCCCATACCGAGTCTGAAAAGTTGTCTTAGTGACATCGGTTGCCTTAATTCTCAACTGATGGTAGCCAGACCTCAAATCAATCTTCAAAAACACCTTGGCGCCCTGAAGCTGATCAAATAAGTCATCAATCCTCGGCAATGGATACTTGTTCTTGATGGTGACCTTGTTCAACTGCCGATAATCTATGCACATCCTCATCGATCCATCCTTCTTCTTCATGAACAACACAGGCGCACCCCATGTCGAGACACTAGGTCTAATGAAGCCCTTATCAAGCTAATCTTGCAATTTCTCCTTCAATTCTTTCAACTCTGGTGGGGCCATACGATACGGCAAAATAGAAATGGGCTGAGTGCCCGGAACCAAGTCAATACAGATGTCGATATCCCTGTCGGGTGGCATCCCGGGCAGGTCTGCAGGAAATACCTCTAGAAACTCACAGACAACTGGTACTGAATCCATGGAAGGAACCTCCATGCTAGAATCACATACATAAGCCAGATAAGCTAGACACCCCTTCTCGATCATACACTGAGTCTTCATATAAGAGATAACCTTGCTGGTAGAATGACTAGGAGTCCCTCTCCACTCTAATCGAGGCAACCCCGGCAAGGCTAAGGTCACTGTCTTAGTGTGACAATCCAACATAGCGTGATAAGGTGACAAACAATCCATACCCAAGATAACATTGAAATCTACCATATTGAGAAGTAGAAGATCTACACTAGTCTCAACATTCCCAATGGTGACCATACACGAACAATAAATGCGGTCTAAAATAATAGCATCTCCCACAGGTGTGGACACATACACAAGAGCACTCAAAGAATCACGAGGCACAACTAAATATGAAGCAAAATAGGATGACACGTAGGAATAAGTAGAATGAGGATCAAATAGATCTGAAGCATCTCTACTGCAAATTGAAACAGTACCTATGATAACAGCGCCAGATGACTCAGCCTCAGGCCTGGCTGGAAAAGCATAGCATCGGGGCTAGGACCTACTACTCTGAACTATATCTCTAGGACGGGCCCTAGCTGGCTGGCCTCCACCTTTAGTGGCCTGACCTCCACCTCTAATGGTCTGACCTCCACCTCTAGCTGTCTGACCCCTACCTCTAGTTGGATGAGCGGGCGGTGGAGCATTCGATGCCGGGACCATGGCACGAGAACACTGATACTGTGAATTGCTCGATGCACGAGGGCAAAATCTAGCAATGTACCTCGGATCACCACAAGTATAACAGGACCTCGGCTGAAACTGACCCTGTCGACCTGAGTAACCACCCTGAAAACTCTGGAGCGGAGGTGCACTAGTAGGAGCTGGTGGTGCACTGTAGGCTAGCTGGTCGGAATAAGGCATATGAGGGCCACGACCACCTGAAGCACTGTGGGATGCTTGGAGTGCTGAATGAAATGGCATGGGAGGATGGCCTCTACCAAAAGTACCCATGCCTCCAGACGAGGCACCGCTAAACCCACCAAAATGACGAGGTCTCTTGTCAGACCCCTGACCTCCCCCATGTGCAAGAACCATCTCGACTCGCCTGGCAACATTGGCAGCCATTTGAAAATAAATCTCACTCCCGGTCTCCTTAGCCATCTACAACTTGATAGGCTGAGCAAGTCTCTCAATAAACCTCCTCACCCTCTCTCTCTCTTTCTCGGTAGGAAGCAGAAGAATAGCATGACGGGCTAGATCTACAAAACGGGTCTCATACTGAGTGACGAACATACTGCCCTACTGCAGATGCTCGAACTGCCTATGAAAATCCTCTCTCAGTGTGACAGGAAGGAACTTCTCAAGAAATATCTGAGAAAACTGATCCCAAGTAAGAGCAGGCGACCCAGCTGGTCTGGTCGATACAAAATCCTTCCACCATCTCTTGGCGGAACCCGTCATTTTAAACACAGCAAAATCGACCCCATTGGTCTCAACTATCCCCTTGTCCCACAGAACCTCATGGCAACGGTCAAGATAATCATATGGGTCCTCAGAAGGTGCCCCACTGAAGTGAACTAGAAAGAGCTTGGTGAACTTGTCCAACCTCAATAAGCCCTCAAAAGACATAGCTGGTCCATCACCGGCCTGTGCCGCAACAACCGACTGAACTACTCCAACTAGTGGGGCTGCTGGAGCCTGATACTGGGGAGCCATCTGCTCCGAAGTAGGAGTAGTGGGAGTTTATGGTCCTCCCCTAGCATGAGAGACGGCTGGTGCCATGTGAAATGTACCGGCATCAGCCACACTCTCCATAAGGCCCACCAAACGGACCAAAACGTCCTGAAGTACTAGGGTGGCAATGAACCCCTTTGGGACCTGAGTTGGTCCGACAGGAACAGTCTGGGATGTAACCTCCTCGTCAAACTCTACCTGAGGCTCCACTGCTGGTGCTGCTGCTCGAGCTCTGGGATGAGCTCTGCCCCTGTCTCGGCCTCTGGCACAGCCTCGACCTCTGCCCCTCGTAGGAGCTGCCACTGGGGGCTTTGGCTGCTGCTCAGCTGAAGATACAGTACGTGTTCTCGCCATCTGTGAGAGAACAAGAGTAGAAGAGTTCAATTAGCAATGATAGAACAAAATCGCACAACAGAGAAGAGTAGAAGTGAAATTTGTTCCTAAACTTCATAGCCTCTGGAAGATAAGTACATACGTCTCCGTACCGATCCTCCGGACTCTACTAAGCCTGCTTGTGACTTGTGAGACCTAGGAAACCTAGTGCTCTGATACCAACTTGTCACGACCCGTAATTCCCACCTTCAGGACCGTGATGGCGCCTAACATTTCACTTGCTAGGCAAGCGAACGTTAGAGGATTCTTTAAGCCAATTTTTAGTCAATTTCAATAGCATAATCAATTAAGCTAAATAGATGCTAAAACTGAAATGCAACATAAAGCCCATCATATTTGATACAATACGGATCTGGAGTCATAACTCACGCGCTTCTAAAATTTACTACAAACAGAGTCTGAAAGAAAATACAACTGTTCTGAATGAAAAGAAACAGTAAAATAAGGAAACTAGGAAGGGACTCCAAGGTCTGCGGACGCCAGCAGATCTACCTTGAGTCTCCGATAAGCAAGTCCGGACTGCCGAGTCTCGCGATCAGCTAGGGCCGGTACCAAAATCTGCACAAGAAGTGTAGAGTGTAGTATAAGTATAACCGACCCCATATACTCGTAAGTGTCAAGCCTAACCTCGACGAAGTAGTTACGAGGCTATGACAAGACACCCACATAATAAACTTGTGCAGATAACAATATATATATATACAGGAAACAACAATAACATCTAAATATGTACTATTGGGAGGGGGGCATGCTAAATGGGCACAAGATGTAAGAGATACAACGGAAATGATAACCCGACCAGTTAACATGCTTTTAACTAGTGAAAAACAACTAAACACAATGAAGAAAATTGCACGGCATCACCCTTCGTGCTTTTACTCTCAACCTCACAATGAAACAATATTTCTGCACGGCATCACCCTTCGTGCTTTTACTCTCAGCCTCACAATATAAATCATTAGATACGGCACGACATCACCCTTCGTGCATTAACTCTCATAACATGGAACGACATCACCCTTCGTGCATTAACAGTCACAATATGTCACGACATCACCCTTCGTGTATTAACACTTACAATATGGCACGACATCACCCTTCGTGCATTAACACTCTCCCTTGCCACATAACAATGAACAAGTAATAGCAGGGAGATAGAATCAACAAGAGCAAGTCTTACTTCAACAATGATTCCACAATATCAATCTCAACTTTGGAATCAATACTCAATTATCATAAGAGCCCGTAAACACGATAAGAACGATCAATTTAGTAAGTAACTAGTCTAAGCATGGATAACAAGATCAAAGTAAGCAATAAACTACAAGGAACAAGTCCCCACCCGCATGCTTTAACTCGAAAACAACGCATAAGTACTCGTCACCACACATATACATTGTACCCGACATCTAAACATGTAGCAAATAGACAAACAAGTCCTAATCCCTCAAGTCAAGGTTAACCACGACACTTACCTCACTCCCAATGTCCACTTCAAAGCTCAATCACAGTTTTGCCTTTCAAAAAATCCTTCGAACTAATAGAATCTAGCAAATTACCAACCAAACGATTCAAATTAAGCCTTAGGAACTACGCACGATTGCAAAGGATTCAATTTAGGTCATTATTGAAAAAGTCAACAAAAGTCAACTCCCGGGCTCGCTTGGTCCAAACCCGAAATTCGGACCAAAATCTGATTACCCATTCACCCCCGAGCCCAGTTATATAATTTGTTTTGGAATTCGACCTCAATTTGAGGTCTAAATCCCCATTTTACAAAAAAACCCTAATTCTACCCAAAACCCCCAATTTCCACCATGAAAACACAAGATTTTTGGTTGAAATCTTAGTAAATGTAGTGAAATATTGAAAGAAACTAGTTTAAAATCACTTACCAATAATTTGGGGAAGAAATGTTCTTTGAAAAATTGCCTCTAGGGTTTCTTGTTTTGAAAATTTGAGAGAATGAACCAAAATCCCGTCTAAGTCCCATTTTGATCAGTTGCAGATGTCGCATTTGCAACCTGGGGTTCGCAAATGCGAATCCCGCAAACGCAAAGAATCAATCGCAAAAGCAAAGTCCTCCCATCTCTGCTTTCATCGCATTTGCGATGACTTGTTTGCAAATGCGAACATTGATCTTCCGCATTTGCGACCAAATTGATCGCAAATGCGACCAAGCCTGCCCCAGCCCACTTCGCAAAAGCGAAGTATTGTCCGAAAATACGAACTTTGGCCTCCCCGCAATTGCGACCTCTTGATCGCAAATGCGAACTCATGCTGACCCCGGTACTCTTCGCAAATGCGAAGAATTTTGCTCGCAAATACGAGTCTGTCAGGATTGGGGAATGTTCCCAAATGCGAACACTGATCTCGCAATTGTGATCAGACACCAGTTACTAGAAATTGCAGAACCAATTGAGTTTTCTAAGTCCAAACCACTCCGTAGCCTATCCGAAACTCACCCGAGCCCTCGGGGCTCCAAACCAAACATGCACACAACCTAGAACTATGAATTTTGTATCAAATCAAAGGAAATTTTCAAGAAAACTTATGAACTTCTAATTTCACAACCGGACATCCGAATCACGTCAAACCAACTCCGTTTCTCACCAAATTTAACAGACAAGTCATAAATATAGTATTGGACCTATACCGGGTTCCGAAACTAAAATATGGACCCGATATCCAAAAAGTCAAATATTTCAAAGTCATTAAGTCTTTAACTTTCAAATTTCAACAAAGTGAGATAACTCAAGCTAGGGACTTCCAAATTCAATTCTGGGCATACGCCCAAGTCCCAAATCACGATACGAACTTACCGGAACCGTTAAAATATGAATCCGGGTCTGTTTACTCAAAACGTTGACCGAAGTTAACTCAAATAGATTTTAAGGCAAAAATTTTATATTTTTTCAGTTTTTAACATAAAAGCTTTTCGGAAAAACACCTGGACTGCGCACGCAAATCGAGGAAGGCTAGAATGAGGTATTTAAAGCTTCATAGCGCAAAATTAGGTTCTAAATCATAAGATGAACTATCAGGTCATTACATAAATCAAGTCAACAAAACATTCGAAGTAGAATAGGAACGAATGCGGAGGTAATTGGACAAATTGCAGGTGACCCTATACCAATTCAAGGAATGGACTTTGCAGCACGTACCTCGGGATCAAAATAGTGAGGACGATACACTGGCCAACTTGGGGTCGTCTGTCGACTCTGATGAATTCGACTGGGGGTAGTAGTATAGCTTATGAACTCGGTGGTAGAAGAAGGTCACGCCGATCGGAAGACAGAAAAATTGCCATCGGAACCTGAAGGGAAATTGCCATCATCATCAGATCGAAGGGAAATTGCCATCGGATCCCAAGGAATCGAAAGCCTTATGCACCAAAACTGCCAGGTTTAGCTTAGTCGAAGGGAAATTGTTTAGAAGATCCTTCTTCGGCCCACTAGCTATGTACTTGGGTTTGGGAGAGACCGAATACGCCATGAGAGAGGTCCACGAGGGAACTTGCGGGAACCACTCTGGGGCAGAATCCTTGGTTCGAAAGTTAATCAGAGTCGGTTACTACTAGAATAAAATGGAGAAGGATGCGAAAGACTTCATACGAAAATAGTGTCAAATACACGCCCTGATGATTCATCAACTGGGAGAGAGGCTTTACCCGGTCTTGTCGCCATGGCAATTTATGAAATGGGGAATGGATATCGTCGGTCCCTTGCCATGGGTGCCCAGTAAAGCCCAATACATACTACCCATGACCGATTATTTTTTCAAGTGGGTCGAAGCTCCGGGGAGAAAGAGGTCATCGACTTCATCTAGGATCACATAATATGTTGATTTGGAATACCGACTGAGATCGTTTCCGACAACGGAAATCAATTCGTCAGTAGCAAGGTAAGTAAGCTTTTCGAAGACCACAAAATCAAAAAAATATTATTAACGCCTTACCACCCTAGTGGGAATGGGTAAGCGGAATCGACGAACAAAATAATACTCCAAAACTTGAAAAAGAGATTGACCGATTCAAAAGGAAAGTGAAAAGAAATCTTGGCCAAAGTCTTGTGGGCATACCATACGACTTACAAGTCAAGTACCGGAGCGACCCCATTCTCCCTAGTCTACGGAGCGGAAGCCTTAATACCGGTCGAGGTAGGGGAACCGAGCCTCAGGTTTCAGTATGCTACTTAAATTTCAAACGGCGAGTCCATGACCACGAGCCTGGAATTTTTGGACGAAAGGTGAGAAGCCACCTTGGTCCGGTTGGCCGCCCAAAAGCAGCGAGTAGGGAGGTACTACAACCAAAGAGCCAACCTTCGACATTTTCAAGTAGGGCACTTGGTGTTGAGAAAAGTAACGCCACACACCAGGAACCCGAATGACGGAAAACTAGGCCCGAATTAGGAGGACCGTATATAGTTACCAGAATAACCGGGAAAGGCTCGTATAAACTCGAGTCGGGAAACGGTGCTCAACTACCGAACAATTAGAACATGGCACACTTAAAGCGGTACTACTACTAAGGTACGAGCTCAATTCCCTTTTTTCCCTTGAATCAGGTTTTTCCCGAAGTGGTTTTTTCGGAAAGGTTTTTAACGAGGAAACAGTAAGACGTGTTACCTTAGCTTCGAAGGTCGGACTTAAACCGGAGTTGCTGATCATTTGCACCGAACCAACAATATTCGAGCCCTCATAAGTTCGACCTCAAATACTGGGGCCATTACCCCTAGCTTAAGATCCTTAGAAGGTGCAATCACTTGATATTAAAAGCCAAGGATTGGTAGTTAGGATTCATTGTAAGGGTCAAACAGTAAAACGAACCGTATCTATGTAGCCCTCTCTAGCCACGGCATAAGGCTTATGCACCTCCAATTATGTACTCTACATATAAAACAGTGAAAGAAATCTTTGCTTTCTTTATACTTTATTACTATGCATTTCGCTTGATCGATGCTTTACTACGGATCCTAAATCCCAAAGCCCACGGGCTACCCCAACTCGGGGACTGTCGTTTGATAAAAACTTAGATGAACCGGGCTATCAAATCCTAGAGGCACCAAGCCTATTAGGTAGGGCCCAAAAATGAAAGGCTACGACCGCCCCAAAATGGCTCAGAGACGTCCGAAGTTCGTACTCAGAAAGTAAGGCCCTTACGTATAATTAAAACCTAATAAAGGGTTACCCTCGGCAAAACATCATCGCATATGACTAAAACTCTTAAGTGTCTTAAAGGCCTTCGATTTTTATCCAAAATTTGAAGCCACGAGCAATCTGAAGCTACTATCAAAACCGGGCCCCATTCGGGCTTCCGGAGAATGGATGCTCCAAATTATGTTTGATTCTATGCTAAGGCATTATGGACGATACACAAATAAAAACAAATTGCAAATAGATGTTGAAAAGTAAAATCAAGGTGCTTCCAAAGGGAAAATTTTATATATATATCTCAAAGAATATTTACAAAGGCACGATAAAACAACCTCAAAATAAACAAGAAAGAAAATGTACAAAAAGGAAACAAAAAAGAGCTAAGGCATCTCCACCTGATCTTCACCGGAACCTTCGGGACCTTCGGGCTCATAAAGTTCATTTTCCTCGGCCTCAAGACTCTGGGCTTCTTCAATCTCGAACGAAAGGTTGAATCCCCGGGCATGAACCTCCTCGAGGATCTCCTTCTGGGACAAACACTTTACATACTCGGTCTTCATTCTTAAGCGGGCCTCGGCTATCTCCACATTAGTTTTATACTGGGACAACATTTACTCGACTTTGGAGGAATCAATCGAGATTGCCTCCAATTTGGACTTTAACACAGTATATTCCCGGCCAAGGGCCTCCCGTTCCAAGGCAGCTCAATCTAGTTGGGCTCGGAGTTCCTCATTTAGCCGAGACCACTTGTCAGCCTTGTCCTTTGCTCCCCGAAGTTGGTCCTTGCCCGATGCTAACTCCTCCTTTGTAGCCTCCTTTTCCGAAGCTAGCAGGTACATCCTGCTCCTCAGCGCCTCGACCGTAGCTTTGACCTCATTCATCTCGGCCCGAAGCTGGTCAATGAAGTCTATCTTCTCTTGGACCTGCGAGGTTGCATCGTTAGTAACTACGCATAACCTCTCATTTTTAACCTAAAAGTTCCTTACCCTCTTGACCAGTTCAGCATGCTCCCATTTCAAGGACACGACCTCCTTTTGTGCCTTTTCCAACTCGGCTCGGAGAACTGAGAGATCTTTGAGGGACTCGTCTTTTTGTTCACTAAGAACCCTATACATGTCCTTCTACCAGACTTGCTCTTTGAGCTCGAACTCGAGTTGGATGACTATCATCCAAGATCGAAGGAAGCTTTCATTGTGGAGCACCGAAGCCTGAAAAACAAAACGATAAGATCGTAAGAGCATGCTGAGAGATTCGTAAAGGGCACAAGAAATAGACAACTTACCCAGTTCAGTGCCTGTTGTGCCTCGTTGAAGAGGCTCGATGTGCCTACTTCGTCCATCTTCGCCTGGTCCTCCTCGGTCACTAGGCAACGAAGATAGCTGGCCACATCCACCGGAGCGGACATAGGGCATCCATCGGGATAGTTAGCACGACTGTTCTTTTACGGTCAGGATCCACACTCGGAGCAGGGAACTACCTCACCAGCTTCGGGCTCGAGTCCGGCTCGCCTGCTCCCGATGGCACGTCCTTTTTTGGGATCTCCAGGTGACCAAGCCCAAAATAATCCTCTAACGCGCTCATGTCCATGCTATCAAAAAACATGTTGAGGGCGTCATCTGGGCCCCGGGCTCTCATTTGATTTCTCTTTATCGGTTTGAGCCTCGTCGAACATAGACTCTGTGTGAGACGGCGACTCCGCGATGTCGATAACACCGGTTACCTCCTTCGGGTAAGGGGCGGTTTCTCGGGAGGCCGTGGCCTCTGGTTCTTCTTCTGGCTCCCGAGCTAGAGGGGAATCGGCCTCTCAGCCACCTTCTCTGGTTGCTGGTTATTCTCCTTCGTCGATGGTCGACCCATGAGCGTCGAACTCCAAATCATCGTCCTCAAGTTAATCCCTCAGCCGAAAGAGGGAATCGGGGTCCGGTACCCTTGCTTTGGTACTCTTTTTATTTCTTTTCCGGACCCCAACAACTACCCTCTTCTTCTTGACCTCGGCATCCGGGGAGCCAGAGGATTTCCTCTTTTTTTTCTTTTTCTCCTCGTTTGCAGCAGCTCCGGGTTGTCCCGAAGCGAAGGGTTCAGCAAGCGAGGACAGGGCCTCATCTTTATCCAATGGCCAGCTTAGTAGTCTTGGGATAACCTGTGAAAGGGAAAAATACTTAGCAGAAATGAAGGTTAACTATGAAAATAGAATTGTTCGGGAGGAGGACTCACCATGGGAACGGGCCCACCACTTGCCCTTTGAAAGCTTGCGCCATTCGCGCTCGAATTAAGACATTTATTTGCAGATCCCCTCGATCTACTCCTTGAAGCGGGGGACTATATTAGGAACTTGGGCGACCACTGCACATTGGTAGACACAGGAAATTAGAAAAATAACAAAAGAAGTGTCAAGTACTCGGGAAGGGGAGAAAACTTACGGGATGAGTTCCATTTTTCAGGGAACGGTAAGAATTCGGGGGGAATGAGGTCTTCAGTTTTCAACCGAATGAACCTCCCCTGCCAATCTCGATATTGATCTTCATCGATGCTCGAGAATGGAGCTTTGCTTGCTCGACGAATGAGCTTGATCAACCCCCCTCGGAAGACTCGGGGACTGTAGGGACGAAGCACGTGGTCGAGGGTAAACCAAGGTGCTTCGGTGTTGTAGATGAAGTGGCAGAGGAGGATTACGATCCTCCAAAAAGACAGGTGAATCTGCCTAAGGCAGACGTCGTACCTTTTATAGAAGCCGAGAATTATAGGGTCCACCAGGACGAGCATAAAAGGGTAAGTGTAAAGACATAGATACCCTTCCACGTAAATAGTAATGTCTTCGTTGGGCCCGGGGACGACCACAGCCTTGCCCTCCTAGTTGCAGTCCACCCGAACTGTGGGGAGTGTGTCCTCAGTAATGGAGCATATGTACCTCCACACTCCCTCACCCCGGTCCTGTTGACTGGAGGCCTTCTCAACTTTGAAATCGTTCTCAATGGAACAGCCCCCGGGGACGAAGCTCTTCAAAGGAGGCTCTGGGGCCACCTTAGGAACGACCACCTCGACATTCGTGGTTGGTTTGGAAGTTGAAGGGACGGTCTATTGAGGCACAAATTTGGAAGTTTTTGCCATCGAATTTTGAAAAGTATGAAGGTTTGAAGGTAAATATGAAGGTTTGAAGATGAGGATGAAGGTTTGAAGATAGGGATGAAGGTCTGACTTGAAGATTTGAAGAAGGAGTATGAACTTTTGAAGATCAAAATATGAAGATCTGGAAAACAATGGATGAAGGTTCGAAGGGGTTAGAAATAAGTGAAGAATTTGAGGGTAAGTCCGGGAGCTCTAAAATCGGAAAGTAAAAAAGTGAAAAAGGGGTCGAAGCTTTTATAGAGAAAGGATAATCAATGCGTGACGTTTCGCATTCGAGGATAGTCAACCGGCGGCTGACACATGTCCGAAGTTAGAACGATGTGACTGATGGGATATTTTCCTGACTCGTCAACTCGGTTGTAGCGTACGGAAGAAGGAACCGGGGTTAATTTATCGCTTTCCATCGCTCCGATAAATCTACTCTCTAGGAAACGAGTAGATTATCTATGTACGGATAAAATCGAGGGCAACAGTTTTTTCGATTCCCCGATGAAAGAACAAAGGGAAGCATGGCTCGAAGTGATTATAATCGAGGCCCATGAGCCCCTCGTATGAAACCCGGGAGGAATGAACGATATAGCTGAGGTCGAACACGATGAAGTGACGGATCTGGGCCAAGTATAACTTCTGGATCTCAGAGGACGCGGTGAACGGTTATGCATGACGAGAAGGGGCTGTAATATTTGCCCTCAACCGGATATTACATCGCGAATCTCGTTTAGTATCAACTGTAGATCAACATTTACCGGAAAAAGAAGATTTTTACCTTTTTTAGACTTGTACTATGACTGAAATTCCCCTACCATATAAAGGGGAAGGTTTTCTTTATTCTGACACATTGAGACACGCAAATCAAAGCTATAAAAATTTACTTTTGTCTTCTAGCTATTGTTCAAGGTATTATTCATTTGTTCTTTTTCTTCACTCGCGACCGAGCTTGTATCGAGGGTCCAATCGAGGACGAATTCCACTGTTCAATCTAAGATCAGGCTTGGTCATTACATTGCAATTAGTTTTATCATTTATTTTGTCTTTAACTCCTTCACCTTTTGTTCTTAATTATTCGTATTGGATTAAACCATGTATCTTTTAAACCGCGTACAAATTTAATTGTTACTCATTTTTGGGGTAAACACACACACACACATATATATTATAATTATATTGTCTAGTTTAATTATATTTTGCTAATTACTAAAACTAATTAAGAGTTTTTTATAATTTGTAGTAGTACTAAATGAATTTATAATATAGTATAACTAGGTAAAAATATCATCATTGTATACCTTTGGATGAAAAAAATGTAACTTCTCTCTAATATTTGACACATTGCTTTTTAAGATTCAAATTAAGTAAACTTTTATTAATATTTAAAGTTTGTTTTTCTTTTGCTTGTTAGATAGAAGAGATTTGTAACTTATAATAATGTTCATATAGTTAAAGAATATGTAAATTCATTTTTTTAAAAATAATCTAGTCAAATTTTAGCTCTTAAAATTGGTCAAATGGATTAATTATAAGTGAAAAGCGCCGGACAAATTGATATAAAGAAAATATTATATATTAGAAAGAATATTGTGTTTTGACTGTTAGAAATCTCAATTGGTTGACATTAGTGGAAAATGCAATAATCAAATTACTCTTTTCTGGGGATATCCCGCTTCTCGGACTAGCTTTACTAATGTAAAAATTGCATCGGCGCACTATTTGGTCGCCCCAATTTAACATGTTCCCACTTTTAATTTTTTTTAATTTGTACCCATTGTTTAAATAATTTCAGGTATTTTTCTCCTTCTTCTTCTTCTTCTTCTTCGGGTAACAATGATTTTATATGGTATTTATGAACATATTTTAAAGTAGTTTGTGATGTTTTATAATTGTGAGCTATTGTGGCGCTTTATTTTTTTACTATTGATTATGTATTTTTTTTCTTAATTACAAAATGAGTTTGTTAGATTTATTGTTGTTTTGACAAATTGATGATTGAGGTTTGTTCTTGATGATATTTGGAGGTTATTTTTCAAATTTGAACTCATTTGGAGTAGATTTAGGTATTAAATAGTATATTGGATTGTTATAACGTTGGTTGCATTTCAGACCTTTTGTCCTTAAGTGTATCTGAAGTGTAATTTTTCACTTCAGACTTATTGGCCTTAAGTGTAGGAAAACGTTTGTGCACTTCAGACCTTTTGGCCTTAAGTGCATGAAACCATTGGTTTCACTTCATACCTATTTGACCATAAGTGCATCTGAAGTGCAATTTTTCACTTTAGACTTATTGGTCTTAAGTGTAGGAAAACGTTTGTTGCACTTCAGACCTTTTGGCCTTAAGTGTATTTGAAGTGCAATTTTTCACTTCAGACTTACTGACATTAAGTGCATATAATCATTGTTTGCACTTCAGACCTATTTGGCCTTAAGTGCATAAGTGGAATTGTTTCATTTCAAACTAATTTTTTTTTAACTTCAAACTGATAAGCCTGAAGTTCATCGTAAAGTGGGTAGACTTGCAATTTTTTTTGCAAAGTGGGTATAAGTTCAATTATGACAATGGATGCTTATCGGGCGGATAATTATTCTTAACGGTTTGGCTTATCGGTTATCGGATTATAAATGTAGTAATCTGCTAGCCATCCAATAAGACAATAGGTGGATTGATATCAGATTAATGATTATCGGGCAGTTATCAGGCGATTTATCGGCAAAATCAAATAATTCTTTTTTGAACAATCAATACCAAACGGGTGAAGAATAAAAATAGAAAGTCTACCTTGACTCTACTCTCTAGCGATAAAGTCTACCGTTTCGAGGAAAGATTCTCCCTTGAATCCATCGAGAGATTGCGATTTGGTTTTAGTTCTTATATCATTCGATCCATCAAACACCTCCATCTCTTTTCTTAAATTTGTATCTTAGGGCTCGTAGTCAGTCAAAATCAATTTGAAAAGAATATTCTTGGTCGATTGTTTCTACGGGGTTCTCGCATCGCTTGGTCTGTGGCAGAAAGAGGCTAAGATCTTGTTTTTAGGCCTTGATAATGCCGACTAAACTACCCCAGTAGACTTTATCGCTAGAGAGTAGAGTCAACTACCACAGGGTTTCAATAGTACTTTATATACATAGGGGTAAAAGTATAAATATAAAAATTCTTAACGGGTTAACGGTTTACCCGATAAGAAAATTGAGTAATCTGTCCCCAAATCGTTAAGACGTTAATTATAGAATCTCAATCCGTTCACCATCTATTACCCCGATAATCCGATACTAATAAGTCAATAAGCCATCGGTTCGGTTCGGTTAACGGTTCCGATTCGGTTTTGAACATCCCTAATTGTGACCCCAAAAACGGGTATAGATGCAAAAGCCCCTCAACTAACTGTATTCATAGCTTTCTAGTGTCGGAGCCAGATCTACTTTCTCGTCGGCATTCTCTAAATAAATTATATTATGGTCTTGAACTCTCGATATATCATAATGAATGATCAAGGTTGTATGTATCAAGATGGGTAAAAATAACTTAATCGGCATTTCTGGCTAATCTTGCAAGTATAGCCAGATTATCCACCAAGTAGAACCATTCTCTGCCTTAGAAATTTTAGAAACTTATCTGCCTTGCAGTCCAAAATTTCATTCTATAGAAACACAAAAAGATAGACGCACAAGCTCACAACAACCTCTGATAATCAAGTCTCAACTGTGGTCAGGTTTTGCAAGAAGCTTTCAGGTAGAAGTTCGTTTGAAAGATTATACAGTTGTAAACAATCCAATTGTTGACAATCATCAATCACAAGCCTTACGAGGCGAGGAAGGATATCATGTAATTTGGCCTGCAGTTTAGGACACTCCTCCAAATGGAGCCAGTGTCGGAGCTAGTATTCAACTTTATGGGCTCTGAATTTTAAAACGGCAACTTCAAGTACTACTCAATGGGTTCTAAATTGAAATCTAAGTCAACCCATAGAGCTTAAATTAGTCATAAGCAAAACAAACAAGACAAAGAATAAGTATCAGAAAATCCAAAGATAAGGTTTATCATTAAAATTGGTAACATAGTCTGCAATATAATCTTCTACTTATATGGATACAAGCTGAGCTAGTGAGTTGATAAATTCTCCCTTTCAGGTTTACACCTTGTATTCGCAAAACCCCTAAAAACTTTCAAAATTCCTTTAAAAGTTACAACTCCAACCAAATTTTGATCCTCATCAATGACCCAAATGAAACTCGCACGATGCGCAAGCGCTTGAATCAACACAGCCACCAATGAACTCCCGGGATAACACGTGATCGCCTCTGACCTTCTTGCTGAAGAATATCGCCCGGAACCATTTCTACTCGACCCCGACTCATCATCAGAAGAACAACTAGAAGCTGAAGATGATGAAGACGACACTGAAAACTCTTTGTCCATCAATTCTAGCATCAGGCCAAGTTTTTTCTCTTGTAATCTCATTTTCACCAATTCAACCAAGTCCTCTGGAGGACCACCATAATCAATGTATGCCATAAGATCACCAGCTGAAAGAGTCGTGATCGCTGCTGCAACAGATTCATCGCAGTAGGCAAGAGTAGAGGGGGAGATTTCCCCGATTAGTCTGTTGTCATCATCGACAACTGCAACTGCTGTTTGTTCAATATGTGCTAGAGCGATTGAATCCAAAGCAGAGATTGCAGGGTCATGGTAAGGAACAGTCAAGATGTTGTGATCGATGATGTTGAGCGATTCAATTGAAAAAGTTGGCATAGGGGAGAACACTCCAATGGAATTGAGAAGTAAGCGGACAACGTCTTCCTGTGTTATCCAACAGTATTCAACTCCATTATGATGTGTGGATTTCAAAGAGGATGATTTACTCAAAGGCTTTCTCCTTGAATTTGTGTAGTTGTGAATCGGTATAACAAGGTTCTGTGTACCTTCAAGAATGTGATCTATAGCTTCCAGCAAGCTGAACAAACAATAAAGAAATTTCAGCAGACTACCAATAACAGCACACTGCAATAAACCAATCAACATACTACGCATCAATCTCAAGCTAGTTGGATCGGCTATAAATCCTCTATTGAATGCCGTATCTACACTACTACAACAACAAAAAAGACAGTGTAATCCCAAAAGAGGGGTCTGAGGAGGGTAGTGTGTATGCAGACCTTACTCCTGCCTTGTAAAGATAGAGGGGTTGTTTCCAATAGACCCTTGGTTAAAGGAAATATAGGAAAAGAAGCACTAGCAGTAACAACAGTAAAGGGTTCTCTAAAAGTAAGCAGGGTTTCTGTTTGTCACAGGTTGTACTATTGTCTTGCATAGTTGTTCTATTTTGTTTGTTTGTGAAAGCAAAAGAATAATCAAAATAAGAACAAACTCTCTCACCATAATATTCAACTCAATTCCCAAAATCAAATACAAATTAAAACATAATATAAGCAGAGGTATTCTAGTCCAAACCCATCTAGCAATTCCTCAAAACTCAAACTAATCCCGACATTGTCATACACGAATCTAACCCGACTAAATCTTATTTCCAATTAGTTGGTATTGACTAATAAATAGTGTCCCTCAATGCATCAATCAAAATGTGTAGAGACGTGCGAGCGTTAATACTTATTCGCATCTGGTGTTTACACCAAATCAATCAATACTCTTTGCGGTTGTAAAGTAAAGTGAGAATACATGTCATTTGACCACGATTTAAATGATAAATTTGCGTATGATAGACACATGTAATTGATTGATTTGATATAAATACGAGATGCTTTCCTAAGAGAGCCTCAAAGGTGGTTGCCTCTCATGTGCCAAAGGATGTTCATCTACACTACATATCTAAACCATAAAAAGACAAAGACAGCGGATCAACAACAACAAATCCAGTCAACTCTCATAAGTGGGGTCTCGGAAGTATAATGTGTACACAAACCTTATCCATACCCTAGGAGGGCAGAGAAACTGTTTCCGATAGACCCTCTGCCAAAGAAAAGATGAAAAGACAGCGGATTAAACAAATTAAAACCACTTGATGCTGCATGAAATGAACTTGTAGCTGATATGTTAAGGAAAAAAGACGATAAAATGTCACGTTGATACACCGACTGAAAGTTTTCCACTTGATGAAAAAACTGTGATTTGTGAGCTAAAAATTGTTCCTTTTCAACAAATTCTTTAGCATTGTTATTTTGGAACATCCACTCTCCATATTTATTAGCTTTCCTCTGTGGAATACTAAGTCATACGTTCAAGCATCAAGAATTCGGAACTCTTACCTAAAAATAATCACCTTAATCTTCATATCATATTTGGAACCACAAAAAAGAAAAGCAAAGATTTTTTAAATTCTCTCCGCCACAAAATTTCAGAGTAAAGGATGAAGACTGCATATATTCTTAACAAGAAACTTCAAAAACAAAAATAGTAAACTAATAAACGAGCTAAGAAAAGCGATTCTCAGAAGAGAAAAAATTAAAAGCAATTAGTAGCAGTAATCATAGTAAAATCCTACTAAATTAAATAAATGCAAGAAGAGAGTACATGACATGGGACAAATCAACCAAGTGGAAGAAATGTGAATTCTTCAACTAATTTAATTTTTATGTGATTTGGTCATCGACTCTTCAAAACTTCAAAATATTTAAACAAAAGTTAGATATTCTGTTCAACGACAACAAATTCATGATATTTTCTAATTAAAAGTATTTAAGAACTACTCTTTCCGTTTCAGTTTATGTGACACTATTTCAATAGTCCGCTACAAAAATGACCCCTTTTCTAAATTTGAAATTAATTTAACTTAAACTTCTTATTTTATCCTTAACGAGAAACTATGACATGAGGGCATATTCGCGATGCAAGTTTCAAAAATCTTTTATTTCTTTCTTAAACTTCATCACACTATGTCGCGAGTAAAGGGCAACCCGATACACAAAGCATCCCGTATTCACGTAGGGTCCAAGGAAGGGCCGCACCCAAGGAGCAGAGGCAGATCTAACATTTAAGTTTTATGGGCTCAACCTTTAAGATTTTTATAGCATTGAATCTATTTAAGTTATAGGTTCATATTGCTATTTAAGATATTAATGAATTTTTACATATAAATTTATGTTTCGCGCCAAAAGTATTGGGTTCAGTTGAATCCGGTGCCGATACATGGCCTCCGCCTCTGCCAAGAAGGTGTAATGTAGTCGGTCTACCCGATGCAAGTATTAGTGGTTGATTCTACGGCTCGAACACGTGATATAAGTCGCGAGTATTTGATAAATTAAAAGAACATTTGGCTGTCCAATTAATAATAAAATATAAATTAAATGACACAAAAGTAGTAGGAATGTAGGATTCCATGTAAAAATATCACAAACCTGGAATTGGGCTCCAAATGCCTAACAATATTATCCCCTTTAGTCAAAATCTTAGATACAGGAACCTCAAGTACCTTAGAAGAATCAATTAAACTTTCCTCTTTACATAAATAGCAAATCACATCCACCATTGAAACCTTCCCTATACAGCGGCATTCAACAGAATAATCATCTTCTTCTAGAACCTTCCACACGCTTGCATAAGTCTCGCCGGTTCTCTTCAAAACCGCTATCGCCTCCGCTAACGTGGCGGTCGCCGGAATTATAGGCCGTAATGCCGGTTTTCCAAGGCATAAATCTGATACCTCCCGATTTAGAAAACTTACTGCCATGCAAAATATGAGGAAAAAAGGGATAGAAAAAATTAGAAAGGATAAAAAAGGAATTAGAGGAATAGAGTAGGGGTAAAATGGAGAATTTATATTGCCGGAACAACCGTGTAAGGGAAGATCCGGTGGTCGTCGAAGGAATGACGATGACTGAGGAACAAGCGGGGAAAGATTTGAGATATTTATAGGCGGGGAGTTTTACCGAAATAGCCGGTGTTCGGTAAAGGGATGAGCTTTTTTCCACTGATTTTATATTTCTGGATTGTGGGGCCCAGGTGGATCCAAGTGGTTATGTTATTTTGGACTTGCAATTGTCTATACTCCATTTTTAAGTTAAATAAGCTACACTTATAATAGAATTTTTATAATATAGTGCATTTTAAATAGTTATAATATATTGTAAAAAGAAATAGTTAAGACATGTTATTACATATTATATTTTTCGATTATCATATCGAATCTATTGTAAAGAGTTATTTACTCCCTTTATTTTAGTTCATATCGCAGTTTTTGACTTATTGACTGAATACGGAATTTGAAAGAAAGAAATGTTGTGTGGATTTGATGAGATTTCTGTTGTTATAAAAGTACGTTGTTAAAGTAAAACATAAAGCTTATACTTAAAAAAATTATAAAAAATATGTCATTCTTTTTTTAACGGACTAATAAAGAAATAATGTTACATAAAATAGAAGAGAGACAGTATACGTTGTAAGTCGAGTTAATCTGATGGTGTATATACACTATATCTAAGAGAATAACCTCCTATATTTATTTGAGAATTTAACTTGTATATATAGATAGTAGAAGGAATTTTTCATTGTCAGTATATTTTAATTAGTTATAGCATGTACGCTATTTTTGAAGTAACTAAATTGGGTTTTAGTATATTTATAATTGCAGGTCACCTTGTGTAAAAGCTAAATTCATTAACTAGCTAGTTAGGTTTAAGTGTTTATATTAACTTGCAATTTAGCATAACGTATGAATGAAAATGGATACTAACTTTGACCGTACAACTGAAAAACAATTAACAGAAACAGAAAGTTAAATTAAATTAAATGATATTAAATACTGGTGTCAAATGTCAATATCTCCTATTGAACTTATTTATAAGTCGAATTGTGATAATGAATCGACAATGCTGGTATAAAATTCTGCGACATGTGAAATATAATTTTCCATCAATTTTTCTTCATTTCATTGGACGTTGGCAATTTAATTAATTATTTTTAGAGAACACCTTTTATAAAACTTTTAACTATTTATCTTGATTCCATTCGTGAGTCTTAGCATCATTCATTTCAATTGATTATTAATTGTTTATAAGTGGATTAAAGTTATTCCTGAATCTATTAATGAAGGTTAACTAAGAAATGTCGAAAAGCAATATATATATAGAGAGTCAAACTTTTCTATAACAGTCATCCTTGATAACAGCACTTTATTATAATTGTCAAGTTTTCTTGGGAACCAATTTTTTTATGTTATGATAATATATGTTCTCTATAATATTACTTCACCATAACGGCAAAACAATATCGAAATAAACGAGACTGTTATAGAGAGATTTGACTCATATTAATTAAAATGCCCCAACTATCATTTTTTTTAGTTGATCCTATGGAATGACATGCCAACCCAAATATATCATTTCTTATAGAGGTCATGGTTATGGAGTATAATTGTTTTTTAACCAATTCGGTGGTTTTTATTCTACAACAAACTCGATGGGTTACAAACACTTTTTAGTGGTAAACAATTCTCGACAAAATGACATAATCCCAATTTTGTTTTTCAAATAATTGCTAAAAATAGAAAAGCGCGTGAGTGACCATATGGATGTTAGTAAAATATTTCCATTATTTGGTACCCAAAAAAAAAATACTAATTTAGTATTGCTATTTATGAAAGAAAACGAAATAGTGTGAAAGGACATACGTGAGGCCAATGCGCTGTACATCATAATCAAAACGGCTAAGTACTTTGTTTTATGTAACAACCTTCTTCTATTTATTTTTAAAAAAATTATGTCGAAGGAGTTAAATTTTAGATGAGACGGTCACAGTGATTAGATACGCACGATTATTTACTATAAAAACATAGGTTTTCACAAAGTTGTAAGATCGTATATGGTGGTTGACGTTTTCCAGTACCGAAAATTTAAGAAAGTTAGTGACCTAATGACAAGGAGCCGGTGATTATTTTTGAGTTCTAGTTTCACATCGATCTGTCAATAAACTAATTAAAATATTATGGCTTGCACGTGAAAAAGTTTACTATAATAAATAATACTACTGTTACTATACGTATGTTTCAATACCATGCAAGATGAGAACGTAAAAGAGTATGTTATGGATATAAAAATGAATAAATGAAAATGGTTCATGTTTAATATATATGTTTATTTCAGATGATTTCACAATTCAATATTTCACAAGTTTCATTAGGGATGTTTACTTACTAAGAGCCCGTTTGGACAAAAGAAATTTTTTTTTTTTTCTAAATCAACGTTTGTTCATAAAATTTCAATTTTCACTTAAAGATATATTTTGAAAATTTAAAAAACTCCAAAAAGCTGTTTTTCAAAATTTTCACTCAAATCACCCACAAAACTTCAAAAACAACCCAAAATTTTATTCATGTCCAAACACAACTCTAAATTTCAAATACCATTTTCACTTGGAAAAGTTTTTCCCCCTATTTTGGAATTTTACAATTATTATGTCCAAACGCCCACTAAATTTGTGCTAAGCCATTTGGTTATCTCTCAACCAGCACACCCGTCAAATTTTGGGAAAATGATACTTTATAGTTGCTCTCAAAATAATAACCGAAAAATGTATATACATTATGTATGTTACATATAAATTTTATACATTTTTTCGGCTACCAAATTTAAATAATTTCTGGCGCGGATTAAAAGTGATAATACCCCGTCAATTATTTTGTGCAATAATTGTATGATACGGACTAACTTTTTTTATGTAACGTATGTCAAGTCTTAATATGATTTGTTCTTCTTCATATATTTTCCTGATAAATTTTATATCCACTTTGGATGCCCGTGCTATATTATTCACTCGAAACTATTCATGAACCAACAAAAATTATGTTAACTTATTGCAATTGCTCGAAAGATATTCGCCTTTAATATTTTTATTTTTATTTTTATTTTACACTGTGGCGCCTAAAGAAGAAATTTTGGAATTTAGCATAAACAACGAACATGCTCTGTAAAAATAAGATTAAAGATAATACAGTTAAATCTCTCTATAACAGTCTCGTTTCTTCTAGATATTTGTGAATGTTATAGCGAATTATTGTTATAGAAAACATATATTATAACAGAAAATGGAATTTAATTCTGAAAAAACTTGATTTTTATAGTGAAGTGTTGTTATATAAGGATGTTGTTATAGAGAGGTCTGACTGTAATAGTTCAATGTAATTACGTCAACATATATCCTTTTCCATGTAATGGTCAAATGCCATATCCTTTTCCCTTTTTAGTCCATGAAAAATCGATTAAATAAGAAAAAAAATAAACAGAGAATATAGGATCAAGATTAAAAATAAATCAAGAAAAGGTCCTACCGGGAGTCAAACCCAGGTCGCTGGATTCAAAGTCCAGAGTGCTAACCACTACACCATAGAACCACTAGACCAGAAAAACTATTTGTGTCTTTTCCCAAAGATATATATATATATATATATATATATATATAAATTCAAGAAATCTGATTTAAGTCTGCGAATTTGGTACATAAGGAAAAAGGTGCTTCACTTTTTGAAAAGGAAAATTTGAAACACTTATCACTAATTGTAAAAAAAAAAAGTCCATTTTTTTTCTTTCTTAGACAACAACAAAAAATCTAACGCAAAAACTTTACACTTTTCATGCCAAAAAAAGAAGAAGAAAAACTCAGAAGAAATAGAGAGCATATTTGTTAAGCAGAGCTCCGTCTAACAACAACAACAAGTCCAGCGTAATCCTACAAGTGGGAAGGGTAATGTGTACGCAGTTTTATCAATTACATTGTAAAGGTAGAGGGGTTATTTGTGATATACCCTCAACTGAGAAAAAGCAAAGTCACAGCATAGTCGAAAAAACAGGATAATAAATTAAATAAACTACGGAAGTAGAGCTCTGTTTATATAGCTGAAAAAACAAAGACGACATGTGACATGTTGTTGCAAACATCAATAATTAACGTACAAAAAGACAAATGTACGATATACGATGTGTATGCAGTGACAAATTTAGAGTATAATATATGGATTTACGGAATTTAATAGTCTTCGTCTAGATTGTCAATGTAAATTTTTGTTAAATATTTATAAATATTTAATTATAATTCGATTATTATTATATATTAACTTGATATAAATAAAGTAATCTTTAAGTTTTAAATTCCGAATTCGCTTTTGTATATGCAAACATGTTAAATCATTGAGGTTAAGTCTAATCCTCAAGCCTTTCAACATTTCCCTGTTTGTATTATCCTTTACGGAATGCTTCCAAAATCCCCCAAGATTATTTAGAGAATCCTTTGTCAGCTCCCGTTTGGCCATAAAATTTGGAAGTTTTTTTTTTAAATACTTATTTTTTTATTATAGATTTTAATCATTTTTAACAGATTTTGAAACAAAATCTTCAAATCCCAAAAAACAACCCTAGAGTAGTTTTCGAAGTTTTCTACTCACAAAATTTTAAATTCTTTTCATGTAAAATATTTTAACTTTCAAATAGCATTTTTTATCTCATCATTAAAAGCTCATTTTTTTCGAGTTTCAACCAAATCTATGTCCAAACAGTAGTTTAGTGAAAGTCCTTTGTCTTTGGACCTTTTATCCGAGCTAAAGGAAGACATGGAACGTATTTCAGCAAAAAATTGAGAAATATGACACTTTTTTGGGTCCTTATACAAAATTGCAAGAACAAAAGTTAACTTTTTTGTATGGTTTGGTTTGTATTTTGAACCGTATTACGCTATTTAATAATTTGATTTATCCTTACAAGTTCATCATATTGAATCAAGTCAACATACAGATCACAATTCAACATGTTTCAAGTTGTGTGTTCCATCAAATTACTGAAAAAGATTGATTTGTGAACTTATTTGGAATTCGCTGTATAATACAATCCACATTATATATTGGAGTATTTTATGGTTACCAAGCAGAGGCGGAATCAGGATTTCAAGATTATGGGTTCGGAATTCTAATCGTTTAAAGTTACTGGGTTCTAAATTAATAATTTCTACGTATTCAATAGAAGTTTTAAGACAAATACAAGGTTCGAACTAAAGCTACTCGGTTCGGCCGAACCCGCTTTCAGTACTCTAGCTCCGCCCCTGAGCCCATAGGCTACTGTCTGAACTATCATCTATGTCATTTTACCCTTTAAAAATATTTCCCTCCAAAATATTTTCTTAAAAAATGAATGATTTTCTTACTTAGTTTCTATAGTTTGATTAGTTAACAAAAATATTTTTTAAAGAGATATAATCTAGACATACACTATGAAAGACGAACTGAATGAAGGCAAGCAAGGGGGAAGGGTGGGTGTGTGTGTGGGGAGGGGGGGTTAGGATGGGACAGAGTAGAGGGAGGAGTGCGTGGTGGGCCGAGGCGAGGGTTAGACGATGAGTGGAGGGTTCCATGGTGGGTACGATGTGGCTTAGGGTGAAGTCTGGGTGCAGGATGGTAGGTCGGGGTAACGGGCCCGAGGTGGCAAGGATGTGGATTAAGGGGTAGGGTGGGGTGGGGTAGGGTTGGGGTGGAAAAGGTTGAAATAGAATTTTGAAAATTGTTTTTCCTCCTCTTAGTATGGAGGAAAATGAGTTCATAAGAAAAATATTTTTCAAAATATTTATACCAACCAAACATGATAAAATTGAAAAATATTTTCCACATTATGTTTTCCATCATACTAAATACGCCCAAATAATCATGGGAAAAGGTCTAAAATTGCCCCTTACTATCTATATTGTTTACTTCTGCCACCCGTTATACACTTATATTATTCGTTCAATCTAGCCCCTACCCTTAATAAACTTTTAAAAATTGCCCAAAACCCTAACGGATCTACACCGTGACAGCTGACCCACTCTATTTTTTCTGCCAAGTCACACGACCCCGCCACATAACGACTATCCACAATGGCACCCAACCCCTCAATCAAATGGCACATAAGCGTCAATGTCACTATTTTAATATTCACTTATTTACTCAATAAAAAAAATTAAAACATATCCCACAACCCCACCCCCTCAGGGCTCCTACTTCCTCTTCTTCCATGAGTTCTTCATCTTTGCTTCAAATTTTTCAATCCAAACTAGGCCAAGTTCTTCATTAAACTTTCATTAAACTGACTCAAGTTGCAACCATAACTTCTCAACATTAATATTTTCAACAAATTCCAGCTAACACTTTGCTTAAATTTAAGCAAATTAGAATACCCATTTTATGTTCTCAAGCATTCTTACAAATCCTTTGATGGTGATTTTTTTTTCCAAATCTATACTCCAATTTTTATTTTTTTCACTCGATTTCAGTAGGAAACAAACAAGAATTTCAGATTCTTAAATCTTTTTTCAACTTCAAATTTCGGCAACCCAAAAAATGGAGTACAAATTTGTTCTTCACTTAAATCCACGAAATTAATGTTTGATTCACGATTTTAAGCTCCAAACAACAACATCCAGCTGATTTCCTCCATATATAATCAACAAATCGAATTGTCAACTTCAATTTTTCGACACCCAAAGAACACACCATAGTGGGTTTCGAGATTCTCACCATTGTTAACTAACTTGAATGACGCGGCATAGATAATGAATCAGATGCATCTACTCCTTGTAACCTAAATGATGAGCTCGCCAATGCTTCATCGACCATCGTTGCCAAAATAAGTCGAGCTCTTGGTTTCTTCCTCTTTCGGGCTCTCTAGGAGATGTTCCCCATGAATTTCTCATGAAGTTTGTTATGAAAATCCAATTTTGAGATTTTAGAATTTGTGATGTTTTGAAGTTTAAAAACTAAATGAAAATCACTTTTTGAGCTCAAACAAAATAGCCATTGCTTTTGAAGAGTTCGGTGGTTAAATTTTTCAAGAAAACCATTGTTGAAAGGTCTTGAATTGTGATTCCTCTCATGAACATTAGTGTTTCAACATTGATGATTTATTAATGGAGAAGAATAGATTTAAGTGGATGATTAAATTTAAGTGGGTATAGTTATTTATATTTAAACTAGTGACATGGACTCTAATGTGTGGCATTTTAATTGAGAAGTCGGGTGTCACTTCGTCAATTGAGGATGCAAAGGAGTTTATGAGATTTTAATTTGGCGGGGACGTGTGACTTGACTGCTGATTTGGAAAAAATGGAGTGGGTCACCTGCCACGGTGTAAATTTATTAGGGTTAGGGACAATTTTTAAAAGTTTATTATCGATAGGGGCTAGATTTGATGAATAGTATAACGGGTGTCAGAAGTAAACAATATAGTATAGTAGACAGGCAAATTTAGGCCTTTTCCCAAAAATCATTGCAAACAAAGGACAGATACATATATTCCTTTCTACTTTTTTTACATGACTATCTTACATATCATTTCCTTTAGAACACCATACAGATTCTGTATTACATAAGAGTTCATTTCAACTCATTGTTATTCACAGCACAAAGGTGCACAAAAGTATAGTTCACTTCTTCCTGTTTCCTTTTCGCTTCTTGAACTTGCCCTTCCCTTTTCCCTGCTTCCTTCCCGCGCCCTGATCACTAACTCGGGTCTCAGAAGTACTTGTAAATGGAAGATCCGTTGTAGCAACTTCATTACTCGCTACATAAAGCATTTCCTCGCATTGGTTCTCTAATGCAACGCTCCGGCTGCTATCCTCGGGCACAATGAACTGATTCAAGAAAGCTTCTAGCTTCGGCTTTTTTGACAACAAGCTCTCTAAAAAAATTTCAATGCTTCCCCTATCCAGAGGGCTGCATAACATTAAGCACAAAACTTTAGCCCCTTGCTAATCTAGTCAAATTAAATGTGTCGAGGGGCGGGTGGAATTCCATTTTGTTGACCTAAGAGCATACTCTTAACTACAGGTAGCGTGGTATAATGCAGCAGCGTAAATTCGAAGAATACAGTGGTTAAGAACAAGATCGCACCTCGTATTCATCAATGTATGGAGTTGTATCAACTCCTGAAGCATATTACGCGCTTCCTCCATCAATTCCTCACCAGCACAAAGATTCTCTCTCGAGGACAGGTTGATTGCAGCAGTCAAAAAGTTCACATTAGCATTCATTTCCTCCTTAAAACAACAAAAGAAAAGTTTAGTAACTTAATAGAAAAAGAGAAAAGCATGGGCAGCCCGGTTTACTAAACTCCCGCTATGCGCGGCGTCAGGGGAAGGGCCGGACCACCAGGGTCTATTGTACGCAGCCTTACCTGCATTTATGCAAGAGACTGTTTCCACGGCTTGAACCCATGACCTCCTGGTCACATGGCAGCAACTTTACCAATTACGCCAAGGCTCACCTACCCGAGTACACAGTTTAACTGAGTTCTAGATCATAAGACACAGAGAATTAGGATTAGCTTCACCTTCAAATTACGAGTTGAGAAATCTGCAGAAGTTCCAGAGTCATCGCCGCCACTAGACTTCAAGACATCTGATATTTCCTGAAACAAGGCCCAATTCATTTGCATTGGTTGATTACCACAATGCGAGGAAACGTTGGCGCATGGATCAGTAATGACTTCTGTAACAGTGAAAGTCTGAACTATTGAACTGCCAGTTCTGGTCGGAAACAACAAACTCAGGATGTCTTCTCTGCTGCAGTTTGTTCCCAACTTGACAGAAATAACATTGGTATACTCAACTCCCGTAGCAATCTCACCAAGGTTGACAACCAGAAGAGCGTCACCGCCTTTTTGAAAAGCTTCTCCAATTTCATTGATCTGAAGATAGTTATTCTCCGTTCCTCGTTGAAGGATGGAATAAAGTTCCTCTGGAAGTTGGTTCCTAACATCATCGATACTGAGCACTTTGAAAAGAACATCATAGTATTTCTCACAGTTCACACAAAGTATGCATAGGATAAGAACCAATCTCAAGACCATTTGCTTATAGGACAGATCGACATTAATTTTACATCGGGAAATCCACTCAGTTGTACTAGCTTTATCATAAATGAATACTTGCACCATTGCAAGAATGGAATCAAAAAATTCTTCTAAAGGCAGTGTGTTAATTGCATGCCCGGAAGTTGGTCGGGCTTCAAACTGCTCAGAGATCAGCCATTCCACAAATGAAGATTTCGCGGTGAAGAAGAATCCACGACACAGAGATACCAAAATCAGAAAGCGCTCAAGAAGATACAAGAAGCAACAAGGAGATAAACAGTCACCTATTTTCTTCCAGTTCGCACTAAAGGTATCCTGTAAAGCTTCAAAAAATATCTGCAATAATGTAACCTCCGCAGTTTTAACTGGATTATTCGAAGATTCCAAAGAACATTCAAGATTACAGTTGCTTGATAGAACTTCTTGAAATTCTAACAATTTGCCTCCACGAAAAGAATCGCCCGACTGAAAATCTTCCAAGCCCCCTCTCCGTTTCGTGCAACTGAGAATTTCAATGAATGATTTCCACGGAACATCTGACGGGATTCTTCCAACAATTATCTTGTACAGCTCGTCGGAAATATTTCCGGAACTAAGCCATATGATCACAATCCTTCCAATCTGTCCGTAGCTAAGATGATCACTGGTGCCAATATCTTGAACGACGAATTCTTGAAGTAAGTCAGAGGAAAGCTTTGTTCTCCTTAAAGAAATCATACTTTCAACCATTGACTGTCGGGGGTCAAGGGGGAATACCTTTTCAAAGTACTTTGTAGATAGTGTCAGAAAGTTCTGTATTCTACTCTCAAAAATTTTAAAATCATGGTGTTTGGACTCACTTAAACACTTTGCAATCTCGTAAATATTTAGTAGGCACATGCTTTGACAAAATAGAGGCATGGACTTTGCAGCCAATTCATAGAGGAATGCAAGAGTTTCAAGAACATTCAGACCGACTACGAGTAGTTCTGTATGCCAATGAGTCCGAGCAGCAGAAATAAAATGCCGAGCATCAACAAATACTGTCTGCTTGTTCCGTCTAACGACAAAGTTTTGAATATTTTTGATCCATTCGGCTTCTGGATGCAGCAGAACATATGTGACGTTGAGACCATTCAACTGCTGCCTAGCACCAAAGTATTTCAAGCAAAATTCACCAACTCCCTTAAATTCGCCAAAATTTACTTCGCCGAGGCACTCGAGAGAATCAAGAACGTAAAAGACATTTTTCTTCCACGAATTCATAAACTGAACCAGCGTTCCAACACTAACCTGACAGCACGAAATCAGTTCTTCTGAACTCTGTAGATTGACCGATAATTTATCATCCCAAACATACTTCGTTGCATCATTTTGAAAATGAAAATCCAAGATCTTTCTACTGCATAAAATTTCACCTACGAGACATCTACATTTCTGAGAGGCGCTGAAAATATGCTTCAGGTCAGACCAATCACCCGACTCATTTGATAAAACTTTAATTTCAATGCTCGTGGTCTCAAAATTTGTCCCATGACTCGCAAATGACATCGCCTTCTTTAAGAGATCCTCCTTTTGCACGAACGACTTCAAAGGCCAACCTTTGCTTCCGGCCATCCATAAGGAGTGAGAGAGCACATACAAAAGGATGAGCGAGGACGCCTTATCGAAATCCCCTCCCTTCCCGGTCATATCAGCTTCACAAAGAATATCTCCCTTCAGCCGCGCGATTTCTGCAGCTTCAGCAAAGTTTCCTGACTCTTCTTCTAATAGAAGCAGCTCGTCAAGGCACTTTCGAGACATCAAGAATTTGCGCTTCATGTCCATTGATGGAAAAGCTCTGACGAATTTCATCATAGATGCTTTGTCCTTGAGCTCAAAATAATTATATGCACAATTCTCTAGGAACTCCTTCCCAATTTTGTCAATTTCAACAGCACTTTTCCCAATATTATCCCCCTGGACAGCCTGTTGCTTCCAGTACTCGATATATTTCAGACCTAAGTCATAACATTTTCCTTTGGAACAAACTGACAGACATTCTGCGAAATAATTTCCTTTTGCATAAACTCCTGCTGCCCGCTTATAGCGACCGGCCAGTAAAAAACATTCAGCAGCTTTTATCAGTTGAGATTCACCACACTTGTCCAAATAAATACTTCCTGCATATAAGATTGGCACGTTATACAGATTAACCAAAAACACCATCACATATGAGACTTATGTAGAATTAATGATGACGAGTTTATATGCATTTTATAGCACTAAATACCAGAGATAACCAACGCATTAAGACAGAAGGCTTTTACCATTTTCAATTGATTAGTGAACAGGTATACTAATGTTTTTCATTAAACTAAAGTACTAAACATATCCTGCGTCAAAGAAAAAGTCGCATTATCCTTTTTTAATTTCATTTCAGGTGGAGGAGGGAAGGTGCTAAAGCTCAAAAGTGGATGTCTAAAATTTAAGAAACGGAAGTGCAAAAATGACTTCAAAATGCAAACACAAGAAAGCTGCAGAGTTGGAAAAGAAAAGGAAAAAATCCCAATAGGTTAGGAACTCCGGGGGAAACGAGGCAAATTTACAGGAAAGATCACCATTATCATACCTGCTCTTTCATAGTCCCTCAAGTCATAAAAACATTCAGCTGCAGACTCGAACCTGCCAATAGAATAAAAGATTTCAGCAGCCTCGAGAAGATAGGTGCGAGCCTTTCCAGGATCTGAATAAAGAACTCGTTCAGCAGCTGCCCTGATACCAGCTGCCTTAGCTCTTTTTTCCCAATCCGTTTCTCCCGCTTGCTTGAAACACATTAGTGCCATCTCATAATTTTTCTCCCAAAACAGCTGCATTAGAACATCAACCACTTAATGAGGACAGGGAAAAATTGAGATGCATATTTTAATGACATAAGACTGAAAAATGGAACGTTGAATCAATGGAACAAGGAAGATCAACTTGACCTTCATTCCCCTTGATTTCCACTCCTCCGGAGTGCTAAATGTTTGCATAGCTTCTGCGATTGAATCATCTACCTCCCTTACTTCTACAAGACACAACCTTCGCCAGTACTCAAACATAGGCCTAGAAAACTCATCTACGCTTTCACATATCCATAATCTTTGCCTTGTTCGAGTAATTGCCACATATAGTTGCTTCAGTTCAGAACACAAGACATTATGTCTTGTATCAGAGAAACTTGGGAAGGATAAATCGGCTAAATTTTGTTCATTCAGGAACTCATATACGACTCTCCACTGATTTCCAAGTGGCGACGAGCTAAAAAAATTGTATAGGAGTACGTCCTACAAATGATCAATGAAATATGAACATGAGAAGAATTCAGTAAAAGACAGCAGAAATGTAATATATTCAGCAACTTTTCCAAGTAGAATTAAAACTGTAGCAAGGTAAGTTAAGTGCCGCAAACCAACCTATTCCGTCTTATAATGTATACCAACATTTCAGTCAAATGAACTTTATGTGTGTGTGTATAGTATGTATAATCTTCAGATAGTCATGAAATCTAAATCTGCATTAGTTCCAATATAATTTAGTCATATAAACCCCTTAGAATAAGGAATTTACTGTTCTAGAATAATGGGATCAAATGACAGATTTGCATTGTCTCTCTAATTATTGTACCAGATTTTATTGGCCATATGCAAGAAAAAATTGATATTATTTCTTCTCAACTTTAATTATCACACAAAAAGACACATTGCACATGAATAATACCTATCGCGGACCATCTAGAAATCACATTGCACATGAAAGTATTTTCTATGTACTTCCAAAGCATGTGTCTAACATGTACGACCACAGATTAGAGGTACTGTTTTTGGTTCCTTCAAAACAACAGAAACTTGCTAGTGTATGATAATTGCGCCACAGGCTGCCTATATTTAGGTCAAGAAAGGCAGGAGAAAGAGGTAAACAGCTTGCTATTCAAGCCTTAGAGTAGTAAGATCTCATTACTCAATTTTTCAAAAAAAGAAAGAAAGAAAGAAAGAAAGAAAGAAAGAAAAAAAGAGATCAAGCAGCTCACTTTTGGGGATAAGTATACTAATCCATGTGCATTAATTATCCGATTTGTTAAACCCTCGAGTTAAGACATGTAAAGGTTCTACACTAAGCTCTTAAATAATAGCCACGCGACAAAATTCTGTCAATTATCACTGAAACTAAAGGAAAAAAGAAAAGTGAATTCTAAGATTAACTGAAATCTTAAGCACAACAAGCAAGCAGAAGACTTGCCTGAAATTCCAGCCCTTTGCATTCCACAATGGTCAAAACAAGAGCTTTCTGACCAATTAAACCAAAGATTTCCTTCTTAGCAGATTCATCACGTACTAATATTACCTGTTCCGCACCAAAGCCTACTATTTTGCCAACATTATTGCCCCTATTCCCAAAAATAGTTAAAATAGCATTTTCATCATCTCCGGGCTTGAGCAACACTGGAGCCGCACCATCTATAAGACTTGTCTCGGGTTTCAAGACATCTACAGATTGAGGGAAATAATGACGAAGCAGATCAATCACACTCTGAGCAAGTTTGAGTACACCAGTATGTGTGCGGAAATTTTGAAGCAACTGAAAAACACATGACAAGTGTCCTTTATCTTTTCTTTTGGCAGCTTTGTCACCCTTTGAGTCCATGACAAACTCATTGTAGAATAGATTCCTTATGTCTTCAAACCGAAAATCTATTCCCCTTGCAATTGTCTGGGCCGTATCCCCAGAGAAAACGAAGCCTTCTTCAACATTCCTACAAATGTATTTGAAAAGAGAAATCTGTCTCATTGTTAGATCCTGAACTTCATCAATATACACAAAGTCTATCTTGTCACCGTCCAAATTATGACATTTTAGCCGATGATGGAGATCATTAACTACATCAGATATATCAAATTCACCACGCTCCATCTTCATCTCTTCATAAGCTCGGAAAATATCATAAATTCCATTTCTTTTTTCCGCACTTATATTGGAGACCCGATATTCAGACATCGAAATATAGGCGTCTCTGTTTAGCTTCCCGTCATGAAAATCCCCTGCTTGTAGCCCTCCTTTTATATGAGAGATTATTTCCGTAAAGACCCTTGAAGAATCAAGATTCTTGGTCAACTGACTACTGAAGCGAGGCCAATACAAGCAACAGAAACGATCATAGTTGATCTCCTTCTCTCTTATGAAAGTTTGTAGAGCGACTGACCTCAAATTTCTATCATTGGAAAGTTTCCACTTCAAATTGAATCTATCAAAGTAGGAGGAACCTACAGTTCCATCAAGCATCATTAAGAATTTATGAAATGTGATTACAAGAGGGTATTTTTTGTATGGAATGTCAGTAAAGGAACTCGGTATGTCATTAAACTGCTTCAATCCATCTAAATCATCAACTTCGAAGCTACTTTCCGCCCAAAAACTTCCTCCACAGGCAAACCTGCAGATTTATGAGTGGTAAGTGTTAGAGGAACACAATTACGATCAACAAATTTTACGCCTATCAGGAACACAACTAAACATCCATGTCACTAATATCACCTGCATCATGTAAACATTACTAAAAAAATTCTTAAAAGCAACATGCACTAAGCTAATAAGTTTGCACCATAGAACGCTATAAAAAAATAAAAAGGGGCGGCCCGGTGCTCTAAGCTCGCGCTATGCGCGGGGTCCAGGGAAGGGCTAACCACAAGGGTCTATTGTATGCAGCCTTACCTGCATTTCTGCAAGAGGCTATTTCCCCAACTCAAACCATTGACATGCTGGTCAAATGCCAGCAACTTTACCAGTTACGTCAAGGCTCCCCTTCAGAACATTATAAAAATTATAGAACACTATAAAAAATTAAAAATTAAAAATAGCATAAGATGAAGGAATTATAATGATGAATGAATTATACAAATAATGATATTAAGAATATACTATATAATAATTATCCTTTTCCTATTTTCACCTCTAACTCAAAACAAATTGCATTTGAATAGAGTAGCCAATGATTTTAAACACAATAGTTTAATCAAATTAGAAAAAAAAAAGAGACTTGCTCAGTTATTAAAGTCCCTAAAACTGAACGTCAGATCATTCTTCCATTTTCTACGAAATTGTTAACCTGTATCATCATAACAGCAGAAACAAAACAAAAACAACAGAAAAACTAAGTTGGAGCCTTCGAGGATAAGACATGCAGCTCATTAAAAAAGGTAGTTCCACCAGGGAACTCTCGAACGCAGATTAGATCAATCACCTTTGTAGCTGAGAAACTTGTTTTTTGACAGCGTAACATAGTTTGGGACTAACTGTCACAAATAGCTGGCGCAAGGTTGTCCTGCTAGTCTCTCCAATACAGCGACTCGCTTCATTATCCTCGTATGAGCTAATTCTTGTTTCCCCTGCAAATTGACTTACCTCCTTTCCTGCCGCTACATTAAATCCTTGAACAGAACTATGGTGTTGTTGCTCCTTTTGGAACAACTTCATTGTCAACACAGTAGTTTTACCTGTGCCTGAGCGGCCAAGGATGAAACTGCTTTTACTAAAACGGATTACCTCCCTCTCTTCATTAGTAACTTCAAAAGGGATATCTACTTCTTCACCATGGTGATCGGAGAGCAAATGCGTGACAACACCAGATGACAGGGAGTAAAACTTCATTAACAATAGGCTTTCGCTCACTCTTGAATTTTCAACATAACCATTGTTATCGAGTGTACTAGTCGAATCGTGATTCAATTTGCTCTCGACATCCTTTTTATACTGAACTACATCACGATGAACCTTCCAACTCTTTGGAACTTCCAGATCCCTAAACAGAAGATGAAAAGTTAAAATTAAAGAAATTTTTAGAAAGACAATTCAGTCTATCATAATATCGAGCACAATGGAGCGTAAAAGAGCTAGTTTACCCCTCAAAATACTTCTCCTTACAGAGGCTGATGAATTCATCGGTGTACATTAAATATATTCTATCAAGACGTCTTAAGAAACCCGCAACCTCCTCCAAAGGCAATAAATCCCAAACCTTTAGAACTTGCGTATAAAAGAACTCTTTTTGAATTTCAACTGTACAAACAACATAACGCCCTTCAACCACCTTGAACTGCTTAACCACCTGAGATGAGCTTTCACAAACTAACTCTACATTCCTTCTCTTCGGCCGCCATCCACTAGCAAGCTTAACCAGAAGAGTTAACACATACTTTCTCAAGCAGGAGGATGCCAGCTTTCGAAATGATTTTCTAAAGTTGTCGCTGAAAACGACCTGAAGAACCAGATAGAAGACAATACAGCTGAGGACCAAGTAAAAGGATTGATACAGGACTGTTTTAGAACACCACAAAAAACAAAACAAAAAACAGTAGTTGCGGGTGAATAATGATACTGACCAAAGTTATTTACACAATGAACGACGCCCACGTAAAGAATGAATAAATATTTAAAACAGAATAACAAATGTTTCAAACTATAACCAATGTAAGTTAGAACATACACCAACAGTTTGGTGAGTGAAGCTATAATGATAATGGAATGCTAATTGCTTCTACTAATGTCTAGAGATGAACCATAAGAAAGGCCACATAAATATATGAACTGTAAAAGATACATATTTCCGCGAACAAACAATCAGTAAAAGGAGGCAAGATATTTATTCCTAATGAAACATTGAATCTTCAAAGGGTTTCTTCTTTTGATAAGGTAAGATATTTTCATTAAATAACATACCAAGGAGGTAAGACAAAACTATGTTGCTCGGATACTCCAAAAATGTTGTCACACCCGTGTCGAATCCTCCAAAAATGCAGTACTTTGGAGGATCTGACATTCAC
>NW_027438625.1:0-56294 GCF_000715075.1 Nicotiana tabacum | reverse complement strand
CTTGACAAAGAACAAGTGGTTAGCATCAATTTCGTTAAATCGAGGGTTCTAGTATTGGTTTCGAGTTTTACTTGGTGAGTTTTCTTTCATTTTATGTTCTTTATCGTTCATTTCATCTCTTGTTCTTCTTCTTTTCTTCTACGTCTGTTTGAGTGGCCTGTCCTCCGTCTGAAATTGTTCAAGAGTTTCGAACCTAGTCTTTCCCTTTAGATTAACTTGGGGTTCATTTTTGTTCCGTTGGATTTTCAGTTTTCTTTTTAAGTTCTTAATTGCTGTTCTCTATTTTTTATGACATTTTCTGATAATTAGCTTAAGTTAGATTTTTGTTAATTTGGTAACGTAGCTCCGGCTCAATATTTAGTTCTAAAAGAAATCAATTACTTAGTTAGATTTTGATGTTTAAAGTCATTTAATTGTTTCTCTTTTCTGTTTCTCATCGGTTTAACTAAATGGGGTTTTTTTTTTTGGGCCTTAGGTTCAATTCTGGCCTGTTCATTTGGGGCTTAAACGATTGGGTCAATTTGACCAATGGCCCGTTTGGTTGCTTGAAAGTAAAAAATAGGAGTTTAAAAGGGTAGTTTAGGGAAATTGGCTAGGGGAATATTGTGTAACTGAATGGGAAGCTTCTAGGAAGCTGGGGAATGGGATTGTTCTGAAATTCTGACGTTTGAACTAAGGGGATTTAAGCAAAACCAAAAATTGACTAAGGTTTTTTGAGCAAAAATGAAAATGTAAAAAGGGTCTAATTGCAAAAATTTAATTCTTTGAGGCTGCCCTAATGCCTTGCCTATAAAGGCATCAAGACTTGCTATTCAAGTCAGATTTTTTAAAAAAAACCTGAGAAGCTGGAACGGTTGATTACTTTTAAAGGTTTTGAAATTCCTGCATTCCATTGTTGAAGAACTATCAAAATTCTGCTATTTCAATTTCTGACTTCCTTTGGTTAGCTAGAATACTTAAAAATTTCCCTAGATACACTTCTGGTTAAGAAATAGCTTGAGCTTTTGGTTTGAAGTTGGTGTTTGCATTTGTTATTCCTCTACTGTTCTTTTGAATCTTCCTGAGCTGATTTCACTGATTTATTGGCTGAATCTGGGCTGATTTCTGCTATTGTTTCCTGCTGATCCTCTACTTCTCTTTGGTTTTTCCTTTGTTCATTACCAGGTATTTCCTTCAAACTATGGATGAAAATGAAGTTTGTTATGGATGTTATGCTGAAGTTGTGCAATCCAAGTTGAAGAAACTGATTGTTGTCCATTCTCTGTTGCATTACCACTTTAAAATCTATTGTATTTTGTTTTCATGTTCCTCCTAGATTCGTGTGAGTTATTTAGTTTCTGGTCATTATCGTTTAGGTTCTGTTATAGTGTTGTACAAATTTTCCTTTTCACTTGCTTAGTTTAAATGCTAGAAGGTATGTGATCACCTGTATAAGTGAATTTTAGTTATAGGGTTGCATAAATCTTCTACTTCTATAAATCTTCAAATGTGACTGCATTACTGGGCTGTTTTCATTTTGTCATGAGCATGTCGTTTATTTCAAATATGGGACTGCAGTCGTTTAGGAAATCAGATTCACTCTGGCATGAACTTGATACCCTTTGTCGGTGAGAATTAGTTTGTCATATGCTATATTAGATTAACATTGTTGAGCCTAACCGTGCTGATTTCTTCTTTTCCCGACAAGCACACTCCTGATCTAGGATTTATGAAGTGCCCAGTTGCATTCTTTGTTTTAAGTCATGCAATTAGTAATTGGCCATTGGGCCTCTTAACCTATTTGGGTTCCTTTAATAGTTAAATGTAAGTTCTACTGATACTGGCCCCCATGGTCTTTTTCAAACTTTAGATTAGTTTGGTCTAAAACTAAATCAGAGGTATAATTAGGCCCTTCAATAAATTAACTAGTTTCTTAAAATGAATTCGAGGCGAGCCATATTAGATGAGTTACGATCTATGGCCCTCAAAAGCTAAGTTAAAAATACATTTGATAAAATAATTTGAGGCATGTTGTGACAAATAAAATCCCAAAACCCATGGCCCTCACTCAATTAATTTAATCCTTAGAAATCGAGGCGTGCCATTTAGTTGAATTTCCATGGCCCTTGCAAATTTGAAAATGTGTAGTTGCTTTAGGCGCGCTATTTAATAATTTACCTTCCTTAACTCGGGTGCGCATTTATGTGACCCAAAATTCAAATCTCAACAATGTTAGATAAAATATGTTGAAGACTACAGTGCATTTATGTGACGTGGTTGAAGATGTATTTTAAATGACGTTGTAATCTTCCTTAATTAAATAAAAACGGTTATAAAGTTAAAATTGAACCATAAGCTAAAACATATATTCAAATCAAATAATAGGCCAATTGTAACAGTTGAGCGACCGTCCTAGAACCACGGAACTCGGGAATGCCTAACACCATCTCCCGGGTTAACAGAATTCCTTACCCGAATTTCTGGTTTGCGGACTGTAATACAGAGTCAACCTTTTCCTTGACTCGGGATTTGAACCGGTGACTTGGGACACCATAATTATCCCAAGTGGAGACTCTGAACTTAATAAATAAATAAATCTCGTTTCGATTGTCACTTAAATTGGAAAAAACTCTCTTATACCCTTACGGGGGTGTAGGAAAAAAAGGAGGTGTGAAAGCTCTGGCGACTCTGCTGGGGATCGAACTCAGAATCTCTGGTTCAGGGTTCAAAATTTGAGCTTAGATGAATTGTTAAATTTGGCTTTATTCATTATCTGATTTTATTACATGTTTGGGTCTAATGTGCTAAATGTTGATTTTATCGCTTTGATATTATCTGAACTGTATAAACTGCTACAAAACCCCTCTCTTCTCTCTCCTGAGGAGTGCACGCTGGTCGTGACTTCTTTCTGTTATTATCATATCCCAAATAGAACGAGGTTCGGAAAGTGACAAAAAGCTAGATGATCTTTTGGTTATCGGTACACAGCCCTCCCTCGGCTCGAGTTGTCCGCTCGGGTAAGCCAGGTCTATAACAATACACCCAGGTTTTAAACTTAGAATAACTCAACCTCATGCCGGATCCCTAGTAGGAGCGTTTATTTGCATCACGTGCATTTGACTTTGGAGACTCAACACAGGGGTTGGGTCTGTCTAGGACAGGTGTAACTGAAATGAAAAGACCATCCTGATGCATCTTACTTGCTACACGTGCATTTATTTACTTCGGATTTGCATGCTGACCGACTCTTGAATAATAGGAGAAAGTTGAAAAAAGAAAATAGCAGTGCGAGGGCTAAGTGAGATAATCACCTGTTTTGAAAAACCAATATCCAAATGGTACCGAAACTCTGGCAAAATTCTGAAAAAAAGGAAAAAAAATCTTGTTTTATTTTGAAGAAAAAAAGAGAAAAGAAAAAAAAAGGTTAGTTTTTGTCTTAAATTGCCCGAACTACGCCAGTTTGATTCTCACCGGATGTGGGATACGTATGCAACCCCCATCGGGTCCAACTTCCTTTTTGCAAAAATATCCCAAAAGGCATCAAAATTTTCTTACTTTGTTGGAAATAAGTAAGGTGAAGCCATTCTTGTCGAAAATAGCCGAATGTCCCCAAAAGGATGCCGGAAGGCTGTTTTTGCAAGAACAGCCACCTTTGGTCTTTATTTTTTGTCATTTTGGCCGGTTAGCAAGCACAGCCTTAAAATCTTCTCCCCGCAAGTGCTAAAAGGCCGTATTTGTAAAGCTGGGTTTTATTTTGAAATGAAAATTTGAAAAGAAAAGTGAGAAAAATAGTGTTAACTTTGTTTTTGAGTCAAATGAGTCTTGATTTTGCTTAATCACCCTAATAAATATGCAGAATAAGCACAAGTCAAAGTTTGCCAATAACAGTCATGAACAAGATCCCTTTGGAGTTCCATATATGGTGGGAGGATCTGGGTAAATCAGAGCAAGATAAGGTCAATCTACATTTGGGAGGCCTTGCCTTATCGGGTTATTGAAGATAAGGCCTAGAGGAGACATCATAAAGGCGTTGGTTACGTTTTGGGACCCAGCTCACAACGTCTTGCATTTCTCGGATTTTGAACTCACACCCACCTTGGAAGAGATAGCAGCTTATATGGGAAGTACTGAAGGTCTGAGGCATAAGTATTTGATCGCTCCAAGAGCCGTTAACTCTCACAAATTCATGGATTTGCTAAAAATAAGCAAGGGAGTTTCATACTCCGAGTTGGAGGATGGTTTTTTCACTCTACGTTTTATATACCATAGGTACGGGCATGTAGGAGGATTTAACAACCCAGAAAGCGGGGTTTGTAGCAAAGGGAACCGAGCAAAATGGGACAAGCATAGGCGTTTCGCTTTCATGGTAGCTTTCTTAGGCCTTGTAAGCACGTGATTTTTGCTTCACGAGCAATCACTCCCAAAGGAAAACAAAAAATAATAGTGACAGATGACCCCGCAGTACAAATTTTTCATGACATGTATTGCTAGTCATTTGTGGGTCTGTCCATTTTTTGCATTTAATCATTATCAAACAAAATACAAAAATATGTGTCATTAAAAGAAAGTTCAAAATATATATATGCATCGTTCGTTCTAGGTTGTGATTTAACTTACTTAAACATTTTAATTTGGTATGATAATTACGTTGAAGTGCTACATTGTTATTTGTTTTAATTTGTTTTATTATTTATTTTGTTTTGTTATTTTTCATTTTTTTCTTTAAATTAGAAAACAAAAGAAAAAGAGTTGAAATCAATTTGGGCCCAAAAATAAGAAAAAAACAGGCACAAACCAGCACTCAAATCCGGTCCAAACCAGGCCTGCCCTGACCACCTCCCAAAACGACGCCGCATCATGCGTCTGATCTGGGCCGTTCAAACTCTCGATCCAACGGCTCAGGACCTCTTTCAGCAACCCATGTTCAAACCCGACCCAATAACCAATCTGACCCAACCCCTCACTTAAACCAAACGACCCCGTTCAACTACCAAACGACCCCATTTCATTTCTCACCATCAGATCCAAGCCGTTGAGATCGTCTGATCTAACGGCTCAGATCCGATCAACCTCCCCATATATAAACTCAGCCCTTTACCCCGCACCCCCTATCCGAACCCCACCGGTGGAGGGTACGGAGCATAATAAGGCTCTATACCTAGCTGTCAAATGTGAAGACTCGGTGGTAACTCGAGTATTGGTGGATAATGGCTCAAGCGCCAATATTTGTCCATTATTCACTCTGGACTAGTTAAAGATCAACCGTGGAAGAATCCGAAAGAATAGCATCTGTGTCCGGGGGTTTGACGGAAACGGAACAGCCACTGTAGGGGATGTGGTACTTGAACTGACCATCGGTCCAGTCCTGTTTACCATGGAATTCCAGGTGTTAGATGCCACAGTTTCTTATAACCTGCTGTTAGGACGCCCATGGATTCATGCAGTCAAAGCGGTGCCTTCCACCCTACATCAGATGGTGAAGTTCGAGTGGGAAAGACAAGAGGTCGTGTTACACGGCGAGGACACAACGTGCACCCCGGGTGGAGCAATTGTACCTTTCATAGAGACTACTGATGACAAAGGTCCTTGGGTCTACCAGATTTTCGATACAGGGTCAGCCAACAAAATTTCTGAAGGAGAAATCATCCCGCACCCTAGGATAGCTGCCGCGACAGCCATGATGGTCTCGGAAATGCTGGGTAATGGATTTGTGCCAGGAAAAGGCCTGGGAGTCGAGCTTCAAGGGATTGTCCAACCGGTATCCCTTCCTAAAAATCTGGAAACTTTCGGATTGGGGTTCAAACCAACCACAGCAGATAGGAAGCAAGCACGAAAAATGAAGAAGAGGGTTTGGTTTCTGCCTAAACCAGTGCCACGCCTCGCAAAGTCTTTTGTCAGAGCAAGCGCCAAGGGGTCGCCGGTCCCAAAGATTCGAGGGCCTTTGATCGGTATAAATGAAGACCTGAATCTGAGTTTTGAGAGACTATTCACGGATGTCAGTATGGTGGAAGCTGGAGAAAGTTCCAGCATAGCAGAGATACAGTTTGTGGGGCCTGAGGCCAAGACCAACAATTGGACGGTTACTCCTCTTCCTATCCGAGGGGAGTCTTGGTAGTAGGCTTTGATTTATGTTTTGTTGTTTTGTTTTGTCCGGATTATTCAAGGGTGTAATCCAAATTTTACTTTCGTTTTGTAAAAGTGTGAACCCTTTTATCCCGCAAGCTTAATAAAGTTCTTTCCTTTTGTTCCATATTAATTTTGTTTTGTTCTTTTTCTTTCTGAACAGTTCTCTTTTGACTGGTTCTAATGACATGGCATGCACAACGGATCTTCGACCTAGTCTAATAAATCAATCTGAATTTGACTCAATGATGCAAGAGGTCGTTTGTGATGATGAGTCCGAATGTGATGAAGGTGAAGCCTTCGAAGAGATAAACCGGGAACTGTGTCAATTTGAAGAGAAACCCAAGCCTAACCTAAATGACACTGAGGCTGTGAATCTAGGAGACGCTGATAACGTCCAAGAGACCAAAATTAGCATCCACATTGAGCCGAATGTCAGAGAAGAATTGATCAAAACCCTCATGGAATTCAAAGATGTTTTTGCATGGTCCTACGATGATATGCCGGGATTAAGCACCAATTTAGTGGTTCACAAATTACCCACTGACCCGGCATACCCTCCGGTCAAGCAAAAACTAAGGAAATTTAAAACAGAAATGAGTGTAAAAATCAAAGAAGAGGTGATTAAGCAGTTGCAGGCAAAGGTCATTCGGGTCACTCGATATCCGGAGTGGTTGGCCAATGTGGTACCAGTCCCAAAGAAGGATGGAAAAATCAGGGTGTGCGTCGACTACCGCAACCTCAACAAAGCAAGTCCCAAGGACAATTTTCCGCTACCCAACATTCATATCCTGATCGACAATTGCGCTGGGCACGAGATCGGATCCTTTGTGGATTGCTATGCGGGTTATCATCAGATCCTAATGGACGAAGAGGATGCTGAGAAGATAGCGTTTATTACGCCATGGGGAACCTACTGCTATCGGGTAATGCCATTCGGGTTAAAGAACGCTGGGGCAACGTACATGCGAGCAATGACTGCAGTGTTTCATGACATGATACACAAAGAAATCGAGGTGTACGTCGATGATGTGATCATCAAATCTTGGCGTCAGGAGGACCATGTAGCAGACCTAAGGAGATTTTTCCAAAGACTCCGGAGGTATGATATCAAGCTTAACCCGGCCAAATGCGCATTCGGGGTCCCATCAGGAAAGTTGCTAGGATTCATCGTCAGTCGACGGGGGATTGAGCTAGACCCATCCAAAATTGAATCCATCCGAGATTTGCCACCGCCAAGGAACAATACAGAGGTAATGAGTTTGCTGGGTAGGCTCAATTACATCAGCAGGTTCATCGCTCAACTCACAACAACTTGTGAGCCCATATTTCGGCTGCTGAGAAAGGATGCTGCGGTAGGTTGGACGGCAGAGTGTCAGGAGGCCTTCGACCAAATCAAAGGGTATCTGTCAAATCCGCCCGTCCTGGTCCCGCCTAAGCCAGGGAAGCCTTTGATTCTTTATCTAACGGTCCTGGAAAATTCATTTGGTTGTGTACTGGGGCAACATGATGACACGGGAAGGAAGGAGCAGGCCATCTACTATCTTAGCAAGAAATTCACAGTACATGAGGTCAAGTACACTCAACTCGAGAAAACATGCTGCGCCTTAACTTGGGTAGCTCAGAAGTTGAAACACTACCTGTCTTCATATACTACTTATCTCATATCCCGTTTGGACCCATTAAAATATATCTTTCAGAAACCTATGCCCACGGGAAGGTTGGCAAAATGGCAAATTCTGCTCACAGAGTTTGATATCGTCTATGTGACGAGGACGGCCATGAAAGCCCAGGCGCTGGCAGACCATTTGGCAGAGAATCCCGTTGATGAAAAATACAAGCCTTTAAGAACGTACTTTCCTGACGAAGAGGTAATGCATACAAATGAGTTGGAATTGACTGAGGAACCAGGTTGGAAGCTTTTCTTCGATGGAGCTGCGAACGCAAAAGGGGTTGGAATAGGAGCAGTACTCATTTCTGAAACAGGACGCCATTATCCTGTTATGGCTCAACTACGTTTCTATTGCACCAACAATATGGCCGTGTATGAGGCTTGCATTCTGGGTCTGCGCTTGGCTGCTGACATGGATGTCCAAGACGTCTTGGTCTTGGGAGACTCGGACCTCTTGGTACATCAAATTCAGGGTGAATGGGAAACACGAGATCTAAAACTCATACCATACCGACAATGCTTGCATGATCTGAGCAAGCAATTTCGATCGGTGAAGTTCAAACACATCCCGAGAGTTCACAACGAGGTTGCGGATGCCTTGGCTACCTTAGCATCAATGTTGCACCACCCTGACAAAATGTATGTTGATCCTTTGCACATCCAGATCCGTGATCAGCACGCCTACTGCAATGTCATAGAAGAAGAAGTAGATGGCGAACCCGGGTTTCATGATATCAAGGAATACCTCAGAATGGGGATATATCCAGAACATGCCTCTGGAGACCAAAAAAGAGCCCTTCGGCGTTTGTCGAATGGCTTTTTCCTCAATGGAGGAGTATTGTACAAAAGAACCCCGAACTTGGGATTGTTGAGATGCATAGATGCCAGTCAAGCAACGACGGTTATGGCAGAGGTACATGCTGGAGTTTGCGGGCCGCACATGAGTGGATATGTATTGGCAAGAAAGATCCTTCGAACAGGGTGTTATTGGCTCACCATGGAACACGATTGCATCACTTTTGTGAGGAAATGCCATCAATGCCAGATACATGGAGATTTGATTCATTCTCCGCCAACAGAGTTACATACGATGTCAGCACCCTGGCCGTTTGTGGCATGGGGCATGGATGTCATTGGGCCCATCGAGCCGGCAGCGTCCAACGGTCATAGGTTCATCCTAGTGACCATTGATTACTTCACCAAGTGGGTTGAGGCTAAAACCTTCAAATCAGTAACCAAGAAGGCAGTGGTGGACTTTGTTCACTCCCATATCATCTGCAGATTTGGGATCCCAAAAGTGATCATCACGGATAACGGTGCGAATCTTAATAGCAGCTTGATGAAAGAGGTATGCCAACAATTCAAGATTACACACCGCAATTCCACCCCATATCGTCCCAAGGCGAATGGAGCAGTCGAAGCAGCCAATAAGAATATCAAGAAGATACTGCGAAAAATGGTGGAAAGGTCTAGACAATGGCACGAGAGATTACCCTTTGCCTTGTTGGGTTACCGCACTACCGTCCGAACTTCCATAGGCACAACTCCTTATTTGTTGGTGTACGGAACTGAGGCCGTAATACCAGCGGAAGTCGAAATTCCGTCCCTCCGAATTGTCGCTGAAGCCGGGATTGATGATGATGAATGGGTCAAAGCTCGATTGGAACAGTTGAGCCTGATAGATGAGAAAAGATTGGCAGCAGTGTGCCATGGTCAGCTGTACTAGAAGAGAATGGCAAGAACATATAATAAGAAGGTGCGCCCCAGGAAGTTTGAAGTAGGGCAGCAAGTATTGAAGAAAGATCCTCCCACATCAGGTCGAGGAAAAAGGCAAATTCGCCCCAAATTGGCAAGGGCCTTATATCGTGACCAGAGTATTGTCCAACGGTGCTTTGTGTTTGACAGATGTCGAGGGTAGATGTGTCGACATGGCTATCAATTCAGATGCAGTCAAGAGATATTATGCGTAATTTCTTTAATTATGGCAATTTTTGGTTTATTTGTTTGTATTTGGCATTTGTTGGATAATGAGATGACGGAGGCAATTCTTTCTTCTATCCGAACACTTTTAACCTTTGCTTCCCCCTTTGAGCCTAAGTAATTCTTTCATACCCCCCTTTTTGGAATCACTAATGGAAAAGACATGAAAAAAAATAGAAAAAGAAAAGAGAAAGAAAATGAAAAGAAGGAAAAGAAAAAAAAGAGAAGAAGATAAAATCATAAGAAATACAAAACCGTGGGAACTACGTTTGACCTGATTCCTCAAAGAGGATACGTAGGCGCCTCACGGCTCGGTCATAGTATGCATCATAGCGAATATAGGATGCATAATGTACATAGTGTGCATAATAGGCACAGTGTGCGTAACGCACATAGCGCAACATAAGTGTAAAAAATAAATTTCCCAAGCAAGAAAACTGGGGCAGAGGTTATGTTTTAAGTTCCAACAAAGGTTTGACTCCAAAAGTTGTAGCACATCACCCATCAAATTATTTTCATTTTTATAGCCTTTCTTTAACCCCACACCAAAACCAACATCAACATCCCAAAGACCTCCCGATCAGTGTTCAAGAGATGTCGAGTCAGGCAAATAAGACCGAGAATAATACACCAATCCCCAGCAAAGAAGAGGATCGTAAGACTGGGAATGGATTGATAGTCAAAGGAATCTCCAGAAGAGAGGGTCGTATCTACAACGCCCCGATTCCTCGAAAGAAATAAAATGAGAGAGTCTTATTGGTGAAAACCTTCACAGGCACCATAAGGCGCCGGGAGATGAGAGAAAAGAGAGAGTCTCATTAGTGAAAACCCCTCGAAGGGCACTATGAGGCGACACGACGAATCAGCAAAAGCTACCACATTTGCAACAGAATGGACAGTCATTTATCATCCCCAGCAAGTCAGACCATCCGGCAAATCGATTGATACAAATAGACTGGGTCAGGAATCTATGGTGCACGTCGTGATCACGGGGACCAGTCAGGTCCTCCAGATAAGTTCTTCTGAGTTTCTTCTCCCCACCAAATATGGGTTCAGAAAGATTTTCTTCTTCTAGCTTTTATCTTTTCTTCCTAAAATTTGTCTTGAAAAGAATATTTCAAAGCTTACTACCAGAAACCGGAGGGGAATTCATCCAATGCAGAATAATACAAATAGTCTTAGAAGCCGATCCCAGGCAATGCAGTGATCATGCCCGACAATTTTGGAGGAAGTAAGCTCCTAAAGGGAGTGGTGTCGGGAGTTAAAAGCAGACTCCCACAGCAGGTGTTTAAAGAGAAAGCAGAAAAGGGGATTAATTGAGAGCCAATCCCCAGCAGGCTAAGGGCCCCAACAGGCAACTTTGCCCACTAATCAATTGGGACAGGGAGCAAGAAAAGAGAAGAAAGGAAAAATCATCCGCTAGAAAGGCACCCTCTACCACCACGATAAAAACTAATTAAATCCTTCTGTCTGCTGCAGGAAAACAAAGGATTGATGAGGACAGCGAGATGCAACGCCAAGGAAGTCACCAAAACCGGGGCAGAAAATTTTCTGCCGATTGTCGAAAATTTTCTCGGAAGAACGGGGAAGCAATTTTAATACATTTAAGTCCTAGGTCGCCCACCAGTATAATGCGGGAATACATTTAAGTTCTAGGTCGCCCACCAGTATAATGCGGGAATACATTTAAGTTCTAGGTCGCCCACCAGTATAATGCGGGAATACATTTAAGTTCTAGGTCGCCCACCAGTATAATGCGGGAATACTTTTAAGTTCTAGGTCGCCCACCAGTATAATGCGGGAATACATTTAAGTTCTAGGTCGCCCACCAGTATAATGCGGGAATACATTTAAGTTCTAGGTCGCCCACCAGTATAATGCGGGAATACATTTAAGTTCTAGGTCGCCCACCAGTATAATGCGGGAATACATTTAAGTTCTAGGTCGCCCACCAGTATAATGCAGGAATACTTTTAAGTTCTAGGTCGCCCACCAGTATAATGCGGGAATACATTTAAGTTTTAGGTCGCCCACCAGTATAATGCGGGAATACTTTTAAGTTCTAGGTCGCCCACCAGTATAATGCGGGAATACATTTAAGTTCTAGGTCGCCCACCAGTATAATGCGGGAATACTTTTAAGTTCTAGGTCGCCCACCAGTATAATGCGGGAATACATTTAAGTTCTAGGTCGCCCACCAGTATAATGCGGGAATACTTTTAAGTTCTAGGTCGCCCACCAGTATAATGCGGGAATACATTTAAGTTCTAGGTCGCCCACCAGTATAATGCGGGAATACATTTAAGTTCTAGGTCGCCCACCAGTATAATGCGGGAATACTTTTAAGTTCTAGGTCGCCCACCAGTATAATGCGGGAATACATTTAAGTTCTAGGTCACCCACCAGTATAATGCGGGAATACATTTAAGTTCTAGGTCACCCACCAGTAAAATGCGGGAATACTTTTAGCTCTAGATTTTGGAATCAGTAGCCCCACCTGAATACGGAAGGTTACAACAGAGATCCCCAATCAGGGAAGAATAAAATCCCCAGCGCCAAGAAGCAGAAGGCTGCGAAAGCAAGCGCGCATTCAAAAGGAGGAAGGAACGCGTCTCAGAAGAAGCAGTTCGGAAACATTGTAGCATGCCCAGTATGACAATGCTGATGAAGAAACATACCACTGAAGAAACCATTGGAAGATTTAAAGAAGAAAGCCATGTTCCCAGCAAATCAAACAAAGTGATGAAAACTGGCATTCAGAAAGGCGAAGGACCAGCATAATCTACCAAGTTCACAAAAGGCGTCAGAGGAAAGCGTTAGCCGACAAGAAAGCAAGACAACAAGAACAAATTGGAGATAGATGAGATCTCATACTCTAGCTTAACTTCTTGTTTTTCCTTTCAAGATCAATGTAACAAGGAGATCAGTGAGCGGTAGCATCCTACAGCAGCATACAACAGCGCACAACAGCAGCAAGCACTACAGTCACAGGGTAGTCCCAGCTACCAAAATTTCCCGAACTACATTGACCTGATTCCTGTTCAGCCCAGGATATGTAGGAAACCTCTGAAGCAAAGGTTCGGTCAAATCTTTTTCAAAAATGCTTCGCATGGAGTATTCGGACGGGCAAAAATCGCTCGCTTTATCTTTGCGCGAAAACCCTTCGTGTCTTCGTGCAAAGAGGGGCAGCTGTAAGCACGTGATTTTTGCTTCACGAGCAATCACTCCCAAAGGAAAACAAAAAATAATAGTGACAGATGACCCCGCAGTACAAATTTTTCATGACATGTATTGCTAGTCATTTGTGGGTCTGTCCATTTTTTGCATTTAATCATTATCAAACAAAATACAAAAATATGTGTCATTAAAAGAAAGTTCAAAATATATATATGCATCGTTCGTTCTAGGTTGTGATTTAACTTACTTAAACATTTTAATTTGGTATGATAATTACGTTGAAGTGCTACATTGTTATTTGTTTTAATTTGTTTTATTATTTATTTTGTTTTGTTATTTTTCATTTTTTTTTCTTAAATTAGAAAACAAAAGAAAAAGAAGTTGAAATCAATTTGGGCCCAAAAATAAGAAAAAAACAGGCACAAACCAGCACTCAAATCCGGTCCAAACCAGGCCTGCCCTGACCACCTCCCAAAACGACGCCGCATCATGCGTCTGATCTGGGCCGTTCAAACTCTCGATCCAACGGCTCAGGACCTCTTTCAGCAACCCATGTTCAAACCCGACCCAATAACCAATCTGACCCAACCCCTCACTTAAACCAAACGACCCCGTTCAACTACCAAACGACCCCGTTTCATTTCTCACCATCAGATCCAAGCCGTTGAGATCGTCTGATCTAACGACTCAGATCCGATCAACCTCCCCATATATAAACTCAGCCCTTTACCCCGCACCCCCTATCCGAACCCCACCCCTCACTCGTCTCTTTCCCCAACCTGAAACCCCCAAACCCTAGCAAGCCGCCCTAGTTTCCCCTCCACCAAAACCCGGCGGCATGAACGCCGGTGGACACCTCCTGAACACCCTAAGACCCCCTCACTCCCCTGAACACGAATCCACTAACCATGAACCTCGAATCACCTCCTGTCGTCTCGAATCTGGATTTGAAGATTCGAGACAAAACTCGATCTATACCAAACCTCACCATCTTTGTATCAGACACTCCCCTGACCTTCCTCGTGACCAAACCAAGCTTGGTTTGGTCCGAATCTACCCACAACTCCTAAAAATCCAGATCTGAAAATCCAGACCTTAGAACACATGCACCTGGGGAATTCGGCCGGTCTTGACAAGGGTTTGAGGTCTAATAGACCTTAATCAAGGTGTTCTCATGTGAGAACACCCTGATTAAAGTTTGTTCGGCCTCAAGAGTTCGAAGTTGAGTCTGATTTGGGTCCGTTTTGATTTCAAACTTTTTCGGTAAGTTTCCTTTTCTCTTTGTTTGGTTCTAATTAAGTTGTCAGCATGCTTCGTTATGATTGTTTGTTATTTTGTTATTTTTCATTCGGATTTCTTCCATCTCTGTTAAAGGCCTTTTATTTGGTCAATTATCTTCTGTTTGTGTTCTGAATACACTCTGTGATAAACATGATCGTCAATTAGATTAATCGTCAAATGAGTTAATTCATATAGGCCCCAGTAATTGAACAAAAGTTGTTTGATGCCCTTTAAGTCCCTGAACGTATTGTTTATATGAGCGACTGGTTATTACCTGTTATAATTAGTATAGTCGACTCGATAAATGTCGTCGATTAGTTTTCTATAACTAATGAATCGAATGAGCTAATAATGTCGCATGACTAATTGAACTTTGCCACTGACCGAATGCCCCAGCATTGTTTGAGATGGTTTGTTTGCATTGTAAAAATGACTGAAAAGGGTTCAGTCCAGGCAGTCTTGAATTTGAACTTTCATCAGTTCAAAAATGCCCTGATGCTGCAATGGGCAGGGCAGTAATAATCAAGGTTAAGCAGGGGTATTCTGGGGTGTTAAAAAGGACAGAAAGATTAGTTTAAATGAGCTGACAAGTAGGGTACTAATTTGGGATTAAATTAATGCCAATGGGGGACCAGACCTAAGAGTATGGGAATTAATTGAATACTTAACTAAACCCATAACCCTTGATTAGAGTAATAAGACAGGGCATGGGGGCTGATTAAGGATTCCAAGAAAGATGCCTTTAGGCATGGGGAGTTAAGGGGTATGAGCAGTCTGCAAGTAGGAGGGAGGCAGCTTAGCTGCACTTGGTCATTTGGCTCATAAATAGGCCATTCGAGAACTTAAACAGGGCTGGACTTTTTGGAGTCTTCAGAAAAGAAAAACAAAACAAAAGGCTGAAAAAACTTTAGTCTGAAGAGAGGTCTAGTGAGTCCCAAATCATAACAGTATAAACATAAGGTAGTTTCCAATAGACATGGTAACCAAACACTGCCTGAAAGTTGTATAAGAATGCATATTGGTCAAGCTGTCTTGGCCAAGTTCTGTTGCTTGCATTGACTGAGTTGTTTGTGGTTGTTGAACTGGTGGTTACTGCATTTGAACCCTCAGTTACTGTTGTTATTTCCCTACTCTTTCCTGGGATTACTGGCTTGGTACTCGACTATCTGCTAGTCCTTGTATTCTGGGAGACATTGTTGGTTGTCTGTGGCTGTGGAAAACACTTGGTTTGGTTGATTGTTGCTGTGTTGTTGCTGTGTGTCTGCTGCTGCTGTATTCGTTGCATACTACTCAACTGATTACCTCTCTTTCTTCCTTTCCTTTCTATACCAGGTACACACCTAATACACTGTCCGATGTAGCTGGAAACTTGAGCATGAATGTAAATGAAAAGACCTGAAGAATGTTTTTTATACATAGTTTGTTACTTTAAATATCATGTAATGTAAAAAAAATTTATTCTTGTTTTGGATGCTGGAAATAGCCTTCAGGCCCAACAACTGTTAACGAATGGTAGTTGAATTGTGTATATGGGATGGTGATAAGAGTATGCCTAAGGCAGTAGGTTGTATCTTAAATTTGGTGCAATGGTGTAGTATAAGCATATAATGTATGTCAAGCATGAAAATCATACACTGTTAATTAAGTACTTTCCTTTCCCATAAAATGCCATATAACTGTTAAAACCATGTTTTAAGATAAAGAACACAGAGTTTACAATCTCAACCCCACAAAGTTCGAGCCCGGGTCAAAACAGACCAAGCGGGCTCGCATCGAACGAGCAGTGGCCCAGGTCTGGCCAACCGCGCGTGGGCTGGACTTGGGCCCATGATCATTTGTTCGGCTGACTGTGCACGCAGCTTCGGTCCTGATATTTTTAAGCATTTCCGAATTCCGTTACAAACAACTTGCAAGCATGTAATTAATTAGGACTATCTACTGTTTTCAATTGATAGAGACAAACACGACAAGAAACGTAGTTGCTATAGGATATCCTTTTAAAATAAGAACGAGATGAGCCTCGATGAATAAACAAAACGCGCAGATGCGGGGCCCTTGTTAAATGTATATTATTGAAGCATTTAGTTTCCAGGACGGGTTGTTCAGCAAATCTCACAACCCTCCTAAAATAACAACACGTTAGTCTCTTTAGGATACGCTTTAATAAACCTTACCTTCTTAAACTCGGGTGCACATTTATGTGACCCAAATCCAAATCTCGACGGATTCGAAATGTATTTCTAATCACGGGTACATCGATTGTGACGTGGTCCGAGAGGCATATCCATGACGTCGCGAATTCCTTTTAAAAGTAGAACGAGACGAGCCTCGTCAAACAAAAAATGTACACAGCTGCGGGGCCCTCTAACTGTATATATATTAAAACACTTAGAATTCGGGACAGGCCTTTTAGCGAATTTTTCGGCCTTACCCAAAACAACAATACGCTAGTTGCTTTAGGCACGTCTTAATAATTTATTCTCCTTAATTCGGGTGCACATTTATGTGACCCAAATCCAAATCTCAACCGAGTCGAAATATGTCAACAATCACGGGTGCATTGATGCAACGTGGTTCGAGATATGTTTTCACAACGTTGCAAATCTCATAAAAATAACAGTAAATAATAAAAGCGGTTTAAAAATAAAAATTTGCACATAAGTTCATATTGTATTTAAAATCAGATAAATAAGCCAAATATAACAGTTAAGCGACCGTGCTAGAACCACAGAACTCGGGAATGCCTAACACCTTCTCCCGGGTTAACAGAATTCCTTATCCGGATTTCTGGTACGCAGACTGTAATATAGAGTCATTCTTTTCCTTGATTCGGGATTAAAATTGGTGACTTGGGACACCCTAAATCTCCCAAGTGGAGACTCTGAAATAAATAAACAAATCCCGTTTCGATTGTCTTTTAATTGGAAAAAACTCCCTGTCGCCCCCCGGGTGCGGAAAAAGGAGGTGTGACAGGCCTCATGGTGTTTCCTCGGAAAGATGGGAATATTGATCTGCGGGTGGCTAGGGTCATCAAAGTCTTGATTACCAATGCCAAGAGCACCCTTGCCCCTCTGATAGTATCTTAGATATACCGAGCTCTCATAGCTTGTAAAGCTGGGGCAGATTTCTTCGAGGGATGCAATTTGCTACTACAAATGTGGTTGATCGAACACCTGTGTCACCGCCCTCAATATATGAGTTATGGGTCTGCAGAGAAAAGTTGCATTGAAGAGTTTGACACAAGGATTTTAGGGTTCAAGTTACCAGAGGGGTTTGGAGATTGGGTATCCCGCCTTCGCTCCATCACTGCGAGGCAAATAGAATGGACACTGGTTGGCTTCCTGTTGAAGAAATTGTGTATATGCCCGCCACCGGTCCTTACTTCCTCCTAACGGGTCTTCGAGGCATTCAGCCTTTTGCTCCATACCGGGTGATGAGACAGTTGGGAAGGTGTCAGGTGATGCACCCAGATGAAGATCTTAGTGTTTATGCGGTCGAGGTTAGCCTGACGGCCAATTTCATGAAGAAACAGTTCGTTCTATTTGGAACGAGTGCTAGTATTTGACAGCGAACACTCGAGTGCATGACCTATCTAGAGGCGAGGTCTCACCCACCTATCTTGCCTGGTATAGAAAGAAGAACACCATAAGGGCTGAACTAGAAAGACCAGCCAAAAAGCCTCACATTCGAGAATTCGTTGAGGCGTCGCAAGAACAGTGGGCTTGGTTGGCCAAGGAGAATGAGTATAGGGCCACAATAAGAAAGCTGGAAAAGCAAGTCAGGGATCTCCAATTCGAGAATGGTTTGCAAATCGCGGCGGATGAGGGTGAAAAGAAAAAGCTAGCCAAAGAAAATGAAGCACTTCGAGCCCAGATTCAGAAAATGAAAATAGCGGCAGAAAATCTCACCAGAAGTGCAAAAGATGAAAAACCTATAAATAATCTTCGGCAAAAGGTGAGTGAGTATGGTTTTGATCTGAATAAGGCCGAGGGTGAACTAGCAAGGGCTCAAACAAAATTGGCTAAGAATGCGGAGGAATGAGAGCGCTTGGTTAAACAATTAAAAGAGAAATATGACAATGAGATTGTGGGGTTGAAGAAAAGGGTTACCATCTTTGAGAACAAAATGATCAAGCAGGCAAAAGACTTTAAGGTAGAAAGGGAACACTGTTACGCAGCGATGGCACAGTTAGAAAGAGATTTGCGACAACTTCAAGAACAGAATCATGTAGCCGAACAAACTTTGGAATCCAGGGCCCAGTAGATTGGGCGTTTCTTGCAAGAAAAGGGTGTCATAAGAGAGAGAATCAGAAGGATCGCCGACTACATCGCGATGAAGTGTAGTAGTTGTGAGGATATGACCAGATTTATGTTCTTTGCCACTGTGATGACCTTTGTCTGCCAGATAATGGAAGATCTCTACCACCTCCAAGGGGATTTAGCGCGTAAGCTTGTGGCGAGATCGAATGATGTCCCGCGGGCCCCAGGAGCATTTGAGGCATTAATGTATTCATGATTTTTACTCGAGTCTGTATTTTCTTTCCATTGGAGACTGTTAGTTTGTTTTCGAGTCTGTGTTTTCATCTTTCTGTTGGGGTCTGTCAGTTTGTTTTGAGTCGGTAGTTTCATCTTTTCATCAAAGTCTGTTAGTGTCTTTTTGAGTCTGTTAGTTTTTGAGTCGTTGTAATCAAAGCATTTTCTTTTTATGAAAATCTGAAAATCCCAAAATATTTTATTTTTACACTTATCCCCCAGAACTACGCTTGGTCTGATTCATGCGGGGTCATGATATGTAGGCAATCTCCATAGGATTCGACCATAATCAAAAGAAAAAAGAGAAAAGAAGAAAAAAAAGAGGAAAAACAAGAAAAGAAAAGAGAGAAAAATAAGAAACCATGGGGAGGGAACAACGACAAAATAAGAAAAAGACATGAAAGAATAAAAACAAAGATAGACCAAGCAAGGAAAGGCAAGAATGAAAAAGAGAAAAAAAAAAGAGAAAAAAGATAGTTGCAAATGGAAATAAGGAAAAGCCAGGATGACGCAAGCAACCGATCAAATGCATAATAGAAATGGTTAATTGCTTAGGTGCATTCACTCCTCAAATGTGCGGTTGCCTATCCGTTAAAGCCCTAATCCCTTACAAGTTTATTATTGATGAAATTATAGTTCAGGCAGGTGATTAGTTTGATTGGCATTCTGGCAACTCATTCCTACAACACCCGGTCCAAAAACAAGTTGAACATGGCCAACCAGGAACTTGAGGCAAGTTTTGTCGATCCGTCAAAAGAGGTGGAAGAATCGGAGGTTAATCTGAAAGATGAGTTGTATAAGTTGAAGCAGCAGATGGCTGAAATGTACCAAGCATGGGCAAAAGGGCACCCACCTCCAGTTTACCCCGCCAACCCTGCTTTTATCCCGCCATTGGATCAGCCCCAGGAACCTCCCACTGCGAACTCATCTCCGGCCTGTCCCCTCTACCAACAATGCCACGACACCACTTCCCATACATCACAAGCTCCACCACCCAAACAAGTCTCGTTCCCTCCTCCACGAGTCACTCCTATTTTTGTGGCACCCCCACCCGCTGCATTACACCGATCCTCCAGTGAGCCTCTGCTCCAGACTCACGACAACAAGTATTACCCCTCGGAGCCCACTTTCAAGGTTCCAGAACCCTATTCCTACACTCCTCATTTTGACCTCCCCGCGGAAACCGAAAAACCATATAAAAATCTTTAACAGGAGGAGATGTTCAGGAAAGTTAAAAGCCTGGAACAGTCATTCAGAGACATGCGGGGGTTGGGAGGTCAAGTAAGTGTGGCTTACAAAGATCTATGTCTATTTCCATATGTGCAATTGCCGGCAGGGCTTAAGATGACCAAGTTTGATTTGTATGATGGGCACGGTGATCCAGTAGTACATTTGAGAGGTTTATGTAGCAAAATGAGGGGAGCTGGTGGGAAAGATGAGTTGCTAATGGCATATTTCAGTCAAAGTCTGAGTGGTTCGGCGCTGGAGTGGTACACTCGGCAAGATCATGGAAGGTGGTACACATGGGATAATCTGGCCCAGGCATTTCCTTGTCACTTCCAGTACAATATCGAGATTATTCCGGATCGTCTGTCTTTGACGAAACTTGAGAAAAAGCACAATGAGAGTTTCAGGGAGTATGGTTTTAGGTGGAGAGAACAGGCAGCAAGGGTTGACCCTCCAATGAAAGAAAGTAAAATGGTGGATTATTTAATGCAGGCCTTAGAACCTAATTATTATGGTCATCTGGTATCATCTATAGGCAAGTCCTTCAATGAAGTGGTAAAGATGGGCGGTATGGTAGAAGAAGGGCTCAAGACAAACAAAATCATTAGCTATTCGGCTATTAAGGCAACCACTCAGGCCATTCAAAGTGGAATTGGGGGGGGGGGGGTAATGGGAAAGAAGAAGAAAGAGGATGTAGCAATAATCGATTCAGGAGCTTGGTTCGGACCCTTGGGTTTACCTCACCACTATCATCAGCCTCGTCCCTACCACCAAACCTACCCCTATACCCCGTATAATCCATCCCAACACTACTACCCACCACCAGACCCCCATTTTTCTGTCCACCATGCCCAAACATACAGCCAACCTCCGGCCCACGCACAATGGCATGCGCCGGTCCCACAAAATACATACCCAGCTCCACAAAATGCGTATCCACCCCCAAGAGCCTACCGAAACCCTCCTGGATCAGGTTTTCGGCCCAACCAAGCATTTAAGAATGAGAGATTACAAAAGAAAAAACCTTCACTCCATTGGGAGAATCCTATACCAGTTTGTTTCACAGGTTGAGACAATTGGGTATGCTGAGTCCGATCGAGCCAAAATTGCCAAACCCTCCCCCGAGGAATCTTGATCACTCTGTGAGTTGCGAATATTGTTCTGGTGCTCCGGGACACGACACAGAGAAGTGCTGGCAATTGAAAATAGCTATTCAAGAGCTCATTAATACTAATCAGATTGAGGTCCAAGCTCCGGAGGCACCCAATATCAACTAGAATCTGTTGTCGGCCCATCCTGAGACAAATATGATCGAGATAGTGCATAGGGGAGGGGAGCCCAAGAAGCCTTCACAGAGCGTCATGATGATTTGGTCCAGTGAAGTTAGGCCGGTTGAAAATCCAACAAGTGAGAAATTAGTGATCAGGTTGAGCGGGGCAAACAGTGAACCATCTGCAATAGTCAAGAAAGGGTCTTCAAGTGGCATTGCAGTGAAACAAGAAAAAGCAAAAGTGGTGGTGCCAGGGGTGGCAAAAAATCCTGTCATAATTGTGTAGGGTGCTCGCACAGATCCTGTAATTATCAAACTTGTCACCCAATTACCAATAGTCAACAGCAAGGCTGTCCCGTGAAATTATGAACGAGTGACAGTGACTTACAAAGGGAAGGGGGTTAAAGAAGAAGTTTGTGAGACCTATGGTTTGACTCGATCAGGGAGATGCTTTGCCCTCGAAGAGTTGAGAAAAGCTAAGATCTCCAAAGATAACCCAGTGCCGGTGAAAAAAGCTGTGACCGAGGAAGAAGCAGAGGAATTTTTAAGAAAGATAAAAGTGCAGGACTATTCCATTGTGGAGCAGTTGAGGAAGACACCAACTCAGATTTCACTATTGTCATTATTCATCCATTCAGACGAGCACCATCAGGCTTTGATGAAGATCCTGAATAAGGCCCACGTTCCTGACAAAATCTCAGTAAACCACTTGGAAAAGATAGCTAACAAGATATTTGAGGTAAACAGAGTCACTTTTTCTGATGATGAGTTGCCCGTGGAGGGTACTGAGCACAATAGAGCCCTCTATCTTACGATGAAATGCGAAGATTCCATGGTTAACCGGGTACTGGTCGACAATGGTTCCAGTGCGAACATTTGCCCTCTCTCCACTCTGAACACAATGAAGGTGGATGATGAAAGAATTCACAAGAACTGTATTTGCGTTCGGGGATTCGATGGTGGAGGGAAAGATTTAGTCGGGGACATAGTGCTTGAGCTTACAATAGGGCCAGTTGAATTTACCATGGAGTTCCAGGTGCTCGATGTGGCTGTTTCTTACAATCTGCTATTAGGTCGACCCTAGATTCATGCTGCAAAAACGGTCCTGTCTACTCTGCATCAAATGGTCATGTTTGAATGGGATAGAGTGGAAATTGTTGTGCACGGCGAGGATAATTTGTGTGCCCACAGTGATGCCATTGTTCCGTTCATAGAGTTGGAAGACGACAAGGGGCCATGTGTTTATCAAGTTTTTGACACGATATTGGTAGAGAAAATTTCAGAAGGGAAGTGCATTCAAACTCTGAGGGTAGCTGCTGCATCAGTCATGGTAGCCGTTGAAATGTTGAAAAATAGTTTTGTACGGGGCAAAGGTTTGGGTGCATCTCTGCAAGGTATCGTACAGCCGGTGTCCCTCCCTAAAAACTTGGATACATTTGGATTGGGGTTCAAGCCCACAATTGTGGACATAAAAAGAGCCATAAAGTTGAAACAAAGGGCATGGGTCCTCCCAAAGCCCATCCTACGTCTCTCCAGATCATTTGTCAGGCTCGGCACTAAGAAACGCCCAACAACAACAGTTTCCAGTTCTGTGGTAGGTCATGATAAGGAGTTTCTTGAAAGGTTTGAGAAATTATTCGACGAGGTGAACATGGTGGAAGCTAGAGAGGGTTCTAGCAAGGAGGATGTGCAATTTGTTGGGCCCAGTGCAAAGATTAACAATTGGGAAGCTACTCATCTCCCTACCAGGAAGGAGTTTTGGTAGTTTGCTTTGATTTTCTTTCAGTTTATCTGAATTATTCCAGGGTTGTAATTCAGATTCTATGTTCCGTCCGTTTGGATGTATAAATCTTGTTATCTTTCAATTTCAATGAAATGCAATTTCCCTTTTCCATCATTTCTGATAGTTTTATTTTGCTTTTCTTTTTCTTTCTTGTACAGTTCTTTTTATGCTGGTTTCAATGGCATGACATGCATGAGGAATCTTCGGCCCAGTCTTAAAAGCCAATCTAATTTTGAAATAGTAATTCAAGAAATAGAGTGTGATGATGAATAGGAATATGATGAGGATGAGGCCTTTGAAGAGATTAGTAAAGAATTAAGCCATTTTGAAGAAAAACCAAAGCCTAACCTGAGTGATACAGAAGAAATAAATTTAGGGGACCTAGATAATATCAGAGAAACTAAGATAAGTGTCCATCCTGAACCTCAACTCAGGGAGGAGATAATTAAAGCACTGTTTGAGTACAAAGATATTTTTGCATGGTTGTATGATGACATGTCGGGTCTAAGCACTGAGTTGGTGGTTCACAAATTGCCCACTGACCCAGCATTCCCTCCTGTCAACAGAAGCTGAGGAAATTTAAAGCTGATATGAGTATGAAGATCAAAGAAGAGGTCACCAAGCAGTTCGATGCAAAAGTCATTCGGGTCACTCGATATCCCACTTGGTTAGCCAATGTAGTAACTGTGCCAAAGAAGGATGGCAAGACCAGGGTGTGTGTTGATTACCGTGATCTCAACAAGGCGATCCCCAAGGAAAACTTTCCACTGCCAAATATCCACATTCTGATTGACAATTGCGCCAAACATGAGATTGGGTCCTTTGGGGATTGCTATGAGGGCTATCATCAGATCTAAATGGATGAGGAAGATGCAGAGAAGACAACATTCATCACGCCATGGGGAACATACTGCAACAGGGTCATGCCTTTCGGTTTGAAAAATGCTGGGGCAACTTACATGAGGGCAATGACAACCATATTCCATGACATGATACATAAGGAGATCGAGGTTTATGTGGATGATGTGATCATAAAGTCTAGAAATCAGTCTGACCATGTCAGGGATTTAAGAAAGTTCTTCCAAAGGCTTCGCAGGTACAATCTTAAGCTCAATCCTGCAAAATGCGCATTCGGTGTGCCATCTAGAAAATTGTTGGGATTCATAGTCAGCTGCCGAGGTATTGAATTGGACCCGTCAAAGATTAAAGCTATCCAAGAATTGCCACCTCCAAGGAACAAGACTGAAGTGATGAGTTTATTAGGCAGGTTGAATTACATCAGTACATTTATTGCTCAGCTTACGACAACTTGTGAGCCTATCTTCAAATTGTTGAAGAAAGATGTTGCGGTCAAGTGGACAGATGAGTGTCAAGAAGCATTTGATAAGATAAAGGGGTATTTGTCAAACCCACCTGTGTTGGTGCCACCAGAACCGGGAAGACCTTTGATTCTGTATTTGACGGTTTTGGACAATTCGATTGGTTGCGTGTTGGGTCAGTATGATATCACCGGCAGGAAAGAGCAGTCCATCTATTATCTCAGCAAGAAGTTCACATCTTACGAGGTTAAGTACACTCACCTGGAAAGGACATGTTGTGCCCTAACTTGGGTGGCACAGAAGCTGAAGCATTATTTGCCATCTTACACTACTTACCTCATCTCTCATTTGGATCCATTAAAGTATATCTTTCATAAGCCTATGCCCACAGGGAGGCTCGCAAAGTGGCAGATTTTGCACACAGAATCTGACATCGTCTATGTGATCCAGATTGCGATGAAAGCCCAGGCATTGGCCGACCATTTGGCTGAGAACCCAGTAGATGAAGAATATGAGCCTTTGAAGACTTACTTCCCTGATGAAGTGGTAATGCACATTGATGAGTTGGAACAAGTTGGAGAGCCAGGTTGGAAACTTTTCTTTGGTGGAGCTGCTAACATGAAAGGCGTTGGGATAGGAGCTGTATTGATTTGTGAAACAGGACATCACTACCCTGTTATGGCTCAGCTTTGTTTCTACTGTACTAACAACATGGCTGAGTACGAGGCATGCATTTTGGGCTTGAGGTTAGCTGCAGGCAAGGGTGTCCAGGAAGTTTTGGTTTTGGGGGACTCAGACCTTCTGGTGCACCAGATTCAAGGGGAATGGGAAACATGGGATTTAAAACTCATACCGTACCGGCAATATCATGATCTTTGTCAACGGTTTCGATTAGTATATTTCAGGCATATTCCAAGGATCCATAACGAAGTTGCTGATGCTTTGGCTACCTTGGCGTCAATGTTACATCATCCGGATAAGGCTTATGTTGACCCGTTGCATATTCAGATCCATGATCAGCATGCTTACTGTAATGTGGTAGAAGAAGAGCTTTATGGTGAGCCTTGGTTTCATGATATCAAGGAATATATCAGGATGGGGCTGTATCCAGTACAAGCCACATGTGATCAAAAGAGAACAATTCGGCGGTTGGCGAGCGGATTTTTCTTCAGCGGAGGGGTTTTGTACAAAAGGACTCCGGATCTTGGATTGTTGAGATGCGTAGATGCTAGATAGGCCACAACTATCATGACCAAGGTACATTCTGGAGTTTGTGGACCACACATGAGTGGATACGTGCTGGCAAAGAAAATTCTCCGAGAAAGTTATTATTGGCTCACTATGGAGCGAGATTGTATCAGTTTCATGCACAAATGTCATCAGTGTCAAGTGCATGGAGATTTGATCCTTTCTCCACCATCAGAATTGCACACAATGTCTGCACCGTGGCCTTTTATCGTGTGGGGCATGGATGTCATTGGGCCAATTGAGCCGGCAGCATCAAATGGGCACAAGTTCATTCTAGTGGCCATCGACTATTTCACCAAGTGGGTGGAGGCTAAAACGTTCAAGTCTGTAACCAAGAAAGCGGTGGTTGATTTTGTGCACTCAAATATCATTTGTCGGTTTGGGATACCAAAGGTGATTATTACAGACAATGGGGCTAATCTCAATAGTCATTTGATTAAAGAGGTATGTCAGCAGTTCAAGATTACACATCGCAATTCCACCCCTTACCGCTCCAAGGCAAACAGAGCAGTCAAGGCAACAAAAAGAACATAAAGAAGATACTTCGGAAAATGGTGGAAGGGTCCAGGCAATGGCATGAAAAGCTGCCTTTTGCATTGCTGGGTTATCGTACTGCTGTTCGTACTTTAGTAGGGGCGACTCTTTATTTGCGGGTGTATGGAACCGAAGCAGTGATACCCGCAGAAGTGGAAATCCCATCCCTTCGAATTGTCGTGGAGGCTGAAATCGATAATGATGAATGGGTCAAAACACGCATGGAACAATTGAGCCTGATCGATGAGAAAATATTGGCAGCAGTGTGTCATGGCCAGTTGTAACAACAGAGAATGGCAAGAGCATATAATAAGAAGGTGCGTCCATGGAAGTTTGAAGTGGGTCAGTTAGTATTAAAACGCATCCTTCCTTATCAGGCTGAAGCAAAAGGCAAGTTCACCCCAAACTGACAGGGGTCGTTCGTCGTAACAAGAGTGTTGTCCAATGGTGCTTTGTATTTAATAGATATAGAAGGCAAGTGTGTAGAGATGGCCATCAATTCCGATACGGTCAAGAGATACTATGTATGATTTCTTTGGTTAAATTGTATTTGTTTGTACTTGGCATATTTTGAAGATTGGAATGATGAAGGCATTTTGTTCTGCTATCTAAATACTTTATCCTTTGTTACCCTTTTTTGAGCATTATTTATTTCCTTTCATTCCCCTCTTTTGGAATCAGTGACAAAACTCGGAAACGCGAGAGAAGAAGACAAGTAAAAGAAAAGAATGAAAAGAGAAAGAAAAGAAAAAAAAAGAAAGAAAAGAAAAAAAAAGAAAAGAAAAAAAAAGAAAGAAAAGAAAAAAGAGAAAAGAAGAAAAAGAAACAAAAAGAAAAAGAAGAAGAAAAGGAAAAGAAGAAAAAAAAAAGGAAAAGTCACAACAACAAAGCAACTTCTATGTCATGAACTACGTTCGACCTGATTCCTTTAAAGAATAAGTAGGCAGCCTCACATTTCGGTCCCATCAAAATAAAAATCCAAAAGTCCCCAAGCAAGAAACTGGGGCAGAAGTTGTGGTTGTTGCAAGAAATCTGATTCCAAAAGTTGTAATTTTGAACCCATTTGAATTATTTTGAGCCTTTGATACCTTTTCTTTCTAACTCTATCCAAAATCCCATATTACAGTCCAAAGAAAGACCTTCCGATCAGCCTTCGAGAAATGCCAAGTCAAGCAAGGAGAGGTAATTCATATCAGGGGCAACACTCTAGTCCAAGCAGAAAAATGTTGAAAATGAGAGTCTTATTGGTGAAAACCCTCACGGGCACCATAAGGCGACGGGAGCTAAGAGAAATAAAAAATGAGAGAGTCTTATTGGTGAAAACCCTCACGGGCACCGTAAGGCGAAAGTGAGTTGAGAGATGAACAAATGAGAAAAGCTTGTTGGTGAAAACCCTTCAGGGCACCGCAAGCCGAACAAGGTCAAGGTTTGGTGAAGAAATCAGGTTATAGAAATTCCGGGGAAACAAAATATGGCAACTGAAAGTTGATTGGTTGAACAGACTGGGCCGATTAATCCGAAATGCATGTCATGATCATTGGTACTAGCTATTCCACTTAGATAAGTCTCTTTCCTTTTTCCTTTTTAGCAAGTCATCCAGTTTTGGATTTTCTTTATCCTTAACTCTCAGGGTCATTGTATTTCAGTTCTTTTGGGTTTCATTTCTCTAAGATGTTTCAATGTCAGTCTTGGTCAAGCAAATAAGAAAGGATTTCAAAGCTCACTACCAACTTCAAAAATCGCAAAGCACAGTGTGGCCAGAACATACCAAAGATAGTATGATGTAAAATGGGATATAAAGTGCCAGCGAAAGTTCCATCAGCGGAATGATTTACTAATTTCATGGGAGATGCAGAGGTTTAGTTAAAGGGTCAGAAGTGTAAAACAATGGTTCGGGTATATAACACTCGAGTCATCCGAGGTCATGTGGGTTGAAAGTCAGTCGGAAAGTCAAGCTGTTCAGGGCCAGTTTGGGGAAGCCAGTCAAAACAAAGCACGGCAGTGGAGAGACCTTCAGCAAGAATGCCATCAACTAACCACTACATTTTAAACTGACAAGATTTTTCTTTGATTGAAACAGGGGCAGAAAGTTTCGTTGTTTAGGAGAAACCCTCCATAAGGAAAGGCAAGCACCACACAGGTTTGACCGTAAACTCTCAGGACCCGCCTGGATAATGGAATTTAATTTGAAGTTCTCAGGACCTCCTGGAAAATGGGACCTAGTTTAAAATTCAAAACAATCATGAGTAGCAAAATCTAGCATAGATGTACCCCAAGGAATATAAGATGATTTTAAAGTTCGCATGTTGGAGATAAGATTCAATTAGGAGTTGTCAGGACCCTCCTGAATAATGAGACCTAGCTTTAAAATTTCCATTGGATAACAAAATTTAGCGTAAGTTCTGGTGTAGGGTAATATAATTTAGCCATAAAATTGTCACTCTTAAGATAAAACTTGATTTTTGATTTTCAGGACCCCCCTGGATAATGAGGAGTAGTTTAAGACCCTCTTAGATAACAAGATTTAGCAGAGGTCCCAGCTTTAAAAGATATAACTTAGGTTTAAAATTGTCATTTAATTAAGAGTTGTCAGGACCCTCCTGGATAATGGGGTGAAGTTTTAAGATCGGCTTAGATAACAAGATGTAGCGAAAGTAATACTTTTAGAAGATATAATTTAGATTTTAAACTGTCGTGTAAGTAGGAGCTGTCAGGACCCTCCTGGATAACGAGATCTAGCTTTCCAATTCTTAGTAATATTTGGTAATATGATTCAGTGTAACACTCACATATGTGCCCATCTACCAAACTGGGGCAGAAAATTTTCTTTGTTTTGTCTATTTTTGTTGAAATCAGGTACCCACTTGGAGAATAGGGAGAAGCAACTCAAATTCAGCAATCAGGCGCCCACCTAGAGAGCACGGGAATACAATTCAAGTTCAGCAGTCAGGCGCCCACCTGGAGAGCACGGGAATACAATTCAAGTTCAGCAATCAGGCGCCCACCTGGAGAGCACGAGAATACAATTCAAGTTCAGCAGTCAGGAACCCACCTGGAGAGCACGGAAATATAATTCAAGTTTAGCAGTCAGGCATCCACCTAGAGAAAGGGAAAACATCTAAGCATATCATATTACAATTCAAATAGGGACTTCACCGGGAGAATACAAGTCAACAAGGCAACAAGAACTACAAGAGCAAGTTTGAAGATATAGATAGGATTTTTGTAATGCATAGATCATAGTCTAGTCTAGCTTCTTTTTATTTTGACATGGTGTAATAAGGGGTTTAGTAAGCAGTAGCAGCAGTGAAATCACAGCTCATGGTAGTCCCAGCTACCAAAACTTCCCGAACTACACTGACCTGACTCTTTTATAGCCAATGATATGTAGGCAACCTCGGAAGTAGGGTGCGGTCAAATCTTTCAAAAAATGCTTTCCACGGAGTATTCAAACGGGCAAAAATCACTCGTATCCGCTCACTTTATCTTTGCACAAAAACTCTTCGTGTTTCCGAGCAAAGAGGGGCAGCTGTGAGCACGTGATTTTTGCCCTATATGAATTACTCCCACAAATTCAAAACAAAATAATTTTTCCCATTGTTTGCAATTTTGTGGATTTTTGTGGCATTTTCTGTCAATTGTTTGCATTTGTCTGTGCACGTTTGTTTTATTTAATTAATAAAAAATACAAAAAATATATTGCATGTGCATTTAGGATTTAACTTTGCATTTTTAAGAATTAATTAGTAATTAGTTATTTTATAAAAAAAGGAAAATCACAAAAATAGTTTAATTTGCACTCTTTAATTTTAATTTTGATTTTGAGTAGTCCTCTTTTAATTTGTTTTTAATTAATTGTGATAATTTTTATTTAGTTTTAATCAGTGTTTTTCAGGTTAATTAGGTTCTAGGATTTAATTTAGATTTTAATTTAATTTTGAAAAAAAAAAAGAATTATTTTGAAAAAAAAGAAATGGGAATTGAAAAGTTAGAAAGTTGGGCTGTTTTGTTTTAATTTGTCCAAGCCCAATGTGAATTCCCTCACCCCAGCCCAACTACGCCCATACCCATGCCCCAAACCCGCCTACAGCCCAAAAAGACCCGTCTCGATCTGGCCCGAACCCAGCCAATACCCGGTCCAGCCCCACTTTCCAACCAAACGATGTAGTTTCGGAATCCCTTCATCTCAACCGTTGATCTCATTAGATCCAACGGACCGGAACTCGACCCCTTCCCCGTATAAAACTGTCCAAACCTAGCCCTACCTCCCTCATACCCTCTTCCCCCATCCTCGTCTCTGAACTCCGAAACCCTAGAAACGCCGCCTTGAAACCATATGCCGGCAGCGCCGCTACAAACCACTCCAATCACCCTCATCTTAATACCATAGAACCCTCACAACCCCATTTTACCCAATCTCTACTCCGTTTCCTTCGAATCACCCTAGATTCCGTTGAATCTTGATTCGAAGCGATGAACCCTAAAACCCCAAATCAATTTACCCTCGATTCTACGGCATGCATCGGCCTATGCTTTTGATTTTCACGTTTCGAAGCTTGATTCAATGCAAAATCAATGCTATTCATTTGTTGTTGACAAAGAACAAGTGGTTAGCATCAATTTCGTTAAATCGAGGGTTCCAGTATTGGTTTCGAGTTTTACTTGGTGAGTTTTCTTTCATTTTATGTCCGTTATCGTTCGTTTCATCTCTTGTTCTTCTTCTTTTCTCCTACGTCTGTTTGAGTGGCCTGTCCTCCGTATGAAATTGTTCAAGAGTTTCGAACCTAGTCTTTCCCTTTAGATTAACTTGGGGTTCACTTTTGTTCCGTTGTATTTTCAGTTTTCTTTTTAAGTTCTTAATTGTTGTTCTCTATTTTTTATGACATTTTCTGATAATTAGCTTAAGTTAGATTTTTGTTAATTTGTTAACTTAGCTCGACTCAGTATTTAGTTCTAAAAGAAATCAATTGCTTAGTTAGATTTTGATGTTTAAAGTCATTCAATTGTTTCTCTTTTCTGTTTCTCATCGGTTTAGCTAAATGGGTTTTTTTTCGGGCCTTAGGTTCAATTCTGGCCTGTTCATTTGGGGCTTAAACCATTGGATCAATTTGACCCATGGCCCGTTTGGTTGCTTGAAAGTAAAAAACAGAGGTTTAAAAGGGTAGTTTAGGGAAATTGGCTAGGGGAATATTGTGTACTTGAATGGCAAGCTTCTAGGAAACTGGGGAGAGGGACTGTTATGAAATTCTGACATTTGAACTAAGGGGAGTTAAGCAAAACCAAAAATTGACTAAGGTTTTCTGAGCAAAAATGAAAATGTAAAAAGGGTCTAATTGCAAAATTTGAATTCTTTGAGGCTGCCCTAATGCCTTGCTTATAAAGGCACCAAGACTTGTTAGTCAATTCAGATTTTGGGGAAAAAAACCCTGAGAAGCTGGAATGGTTGATTACTTTTAAAGGTTTTGAAATTCCTGCATTCCATTATTGAAGAACTATCAAAATTCTGCTGTTTCGATTTCTGACTTCCTTTGGTTAGCTAGAATACTTAAAAATTTCCCTAGCTACACTTCTGGTTAAGAAATGGCTTGAGCTTTTGGTTTGAAGTTGGTGTTTGCATTTGTTATTCCTCTACTGTTCCGTTGAATCTTCCTAAGCTGATTTCACTGATTTATTGGCTGAATCTGGGCTAATTTCTGCTATTGTTTGCTGCTGATCCTTCACTTCTCTTTAGTTTTTCCTTTGTTCATTACCAGGTATTTCCTTCAAACTATGGATGGAAATAAAGTTTGTTGTGGATGTTATGCTGAAGTTGTGCAATCCAAGTTGAAGAAACTGATTGTTGTCCATTCTCTGTTGCATTACCAGTTTAAAATATATTGTATTTTGTTTTCATGTTCCTCCTAGATTCGTGTGAGTTATTTAGTTTCTGGTCATTATCGTTTAGGTTCTGTTATAGTGTTGTATAAATTTTCCTTTTCACTTGCTTAGTTTAAATACTAGAAGGTCTATGATCACCTGTATAAGTGAATTTTAGTTATAGGGTTGCACAAATCTTCTGCTTCTGTAAATCTTCAAATGTGACTGCATTACTTGTCTATTTTCATTTTGTCATGAGCATGTCGTTTATTTCGAATATGGGACTGTAGTCGTTTAGAAAATCAGAATCACCCTAGCATGAACTTGATACCCTTTGTAGGTGAGAGTTAGTTTGTCATATGCTATATTAGATTAACATTGTTGGGCCCAGCCGTGCTGATTTCTCCTTTTCCCGACAAGCACACTCCTGATCTGGGCTTTATGAAGAGCCCAGTTACATTCTTTGTTTTAAGTCATGCAATTAGTAATTGGCTATTGGGCCTCTTAACCGATTTGGGTTCCTTTAATAGTTAAATGTAGGTTCTACCGATACTGGCCCCCATGGTCTTTTTCAAACTTCATATTAGTTTGGTCTAAAAGTAAATCAGAGGTATAATTAGGCCCTTCAATAAATTAACTAGTTTCTTAAAATGAATTCGAGGCGAGCCATATTAGATGAGTTACGATCTATGGCCCTCAAAAGCTAAGTTAAAAATACATTTGATAAAATAATTTGAGGCGCACCGTGCCAAATAAAATCCCGAAACTCATGGCCCTCACTCAATTAATTTAATCCTTAGAAATCGAGGCGTGCCATTTAGTTGAATTTTCATGGCCCTCGCAAATTTAAAAATGCGTAGTTGCTTTAGGCGCGCTACTGAATAATTTACCTTCCTAAACTCGGGTGTGTATTTATGTAACCCAAAATCCAAATCTCAACAATGTTAGATAAAATATGTTGAAGACTACGAGTGCATTTATGTGACGTGGTTGAAGATGTATTTTAAATGACGTTGCAATCTTCCTTAACTAAATAAAGCGGTTATAAAGTTAAAATTGAACCATAGGCTAAAACATATATTCAAATCAGATAATAGGCCAATTGTAACAGTTGAGCGACCGTGCTAGAACTACGGAACTCGGGAATGCCTAACACCTTCTCCCGGGTTAACAAAATTCCTTACCAGGATTTCTGGTTCGTGGACTGTAATACAGAGTCAATCTTTTTCTCGACTAGGGATTTGAACCGGTGACTTGGGACACCATAATTATCCCAAGTAGCGACTCTGAACTTAAATAAATAAATAAATCCAGTTTCGATTGTCACTTAAATTGGAAAACTCCCTTATACCCTTACGGAGGTGTAGGAAAAAACGGAGGTGTGACAACGATTGGTCTTGAAACAAATATTGTTCGTTTGTTCTCAAAGAGAACATGCGGTTAATATACGTTTCGAGTAAAATCGAAGTCGCCTGAAGTTTATCAAGCCCTGTCTGCATGGCCTTCGAGGTATTTTTTGTTCTTTTTCTTTCATCTCCGTCTTCTGTGTCGTTCTTGAACTCGTATCCTTTTCTGTCCGTTTTCTTTTTACTTGTCCCTCTCCCTTTCTCTTTTTTATTTTGATTTCTTGGTTTGAATCTGGTGAAGTATTAAAATACTGAATATAGGTTTCTTTGCTTATATGGGGGTCGTACTTATTCCGCGAGCTTTTTAATTTGCTTATAAATGTTCTCGTGAATACTGTTTAGTTGTGCATATGGCTCGTTTAATTTCTGATTTTCCAGTCGTATAATTGGCCTTTGTTAAATGTGGTAATTTAGCTTAGTTATAATTTATTAGCTAATTTTAAAGAGAGTCAGTCATTTAGCTAAAGTGTCCATTGTGAATTTGTTCAGTTGTGTAATTTTTCTGACTTTTCACTAAATAGCCAACATAGGGTTCTGATTATGTTTGGGCCTTGGGTTCAATGCCAACCCATTGACAAAGAACAACCCATTCATTTGGGGCTTAAGCCATTGGGTCAATTCGACCCATGTTCTGTCTAAATTCTTAAAGGTAAAAACAGAAATTTAAAAGGGTAGTTTAGGGAAATTGGCTAGGGGAATATTGTGTAACTGAATTGGAAGCTTCTAGGAAGCTGGGGAGAGGGACTGTTCTAAAATTATGACATTTGAATTAAGGGGAGTTAAGCAAAACCAAAAATTGACTAAGGTTTTCTGAGTAAAAATGAAAATGTAAAAAGGGTCTAATTGCAAAATTTGAATTCTTTGAGGCTGCCCTAATGCCTTGCCTATAAAGGCACCAAGACTTGCTATTCAAGTCAGATTTTGGGGAAAAAAACCCTGAGAAGCTAGAACGGCTGATTACTTTTAAAGGTTTTGAAATTCCTGCATTCCATTGTTGAAGAACTATCAAAATTTTGCTGTTTCGATTTCTCACTTCCTTTGGTTAGCTAGAATACTTAAAAATTTCCCTAGCTACACTTCTGGTTAAGAAATGACATGAGCTTTTGGTTTGAAGTTGGTGTTTGCATTTGTTATTCCTCTACTGTTCTGTTGAATATTCCTGAGCTGATTTCACTAATTTATTGGCTGAATCTGGGCTGATTTCTGCTATTGTTTGTTGCTGATCCTCCACTTCTCTTTGGTTTTTCCTTTGTTCATTACCAGGTATTTCCTTCAAACTATGGATGGAAATGAAGTTTTTTATGGATGTTATGCTGAAGTTGTGCAATCCAAGTTGAAGAAGCTGATTGTTGTCCATTCTTTGTTGCATTACCAGTTTAAAATCTATTGTATTTTGTTTTCATGTTCCTCCTAGATTCGTGTGAGTTATTTAGTTTCTGGTCATTATCGTTTAGGTTCTGTTATAGTGTTGTATAAATTTTCCTTTTCACTTGCTTAGTTTAAATGCTAGAAGGTCTATGATTATCTGTATAAGTGAATTTTAGTTATAGGGTTGCATAAATCTTCTGCTTCTGTAAATCTTCAAATGTGACTACATTACCGGGCTGTTTTCATTTTGTCATGAGCATGTCGTTTATTTCGAATATGGGACTGCAATCGTTTAGCAAATCAGAATCACTCTGGCATGAACTTGATACCCTTTGTAGGTGAGAGTTATTTTGTCATATGCTATATAAGATTAACATTGTTGGGCCCAGCCGTGCTGATTTCTCCTTTTCCGACAAGCACACTCCTGATCTGGGCTTTATGAAGAGCCCAGTTGCATTCTTTGCTTTAAGTCATGCAATTAGTAATTGGCCATTGGGCCTCTTAACCGATTTAGGTTCCTTTAATAGTCAAATGTAGGTTCTACTGATACTGGCCCCCATGGTCTTTTTCAAACTTCAGATTAGTTTGGTCTAAAAGTAAATCAGAGGTATAATTAGGCCCTTCAATAAATTAACTAGTTTCTTAAAATGAATTCGAGGCGAGCCATATTAGATGAGTTACGATCTATGGCCCTCAAAAGCTAAGTTAAAAATACATTTGATTAAATAATTTGAGGCACACTGTGCCAAATAAAATCCTGAAACCCATGATCCTCACTCAATTAATTTAATCCTTAGAAATCGAGGCGTACTATTTAGTTGAATTTCCATGGCCCTCGCAAATTTGAAAATGCGTAGTTGCTTTAGGCGCGCTATTTAATAAATTACCTTCCTAAACTCGGGTGCGCATTTATGTGACCCAAAATCCAAATCTCAACAATGTTAGATAAAATATGTTGAAGACTACGGGTGCATTTATGTGACGTGGTTAAAAATGTATTTTAAATGACGTTGCAATCTTCCTTAATTAAATAAAAGCGGTTATAAAGTTAAAATTGAACCATAGGCTAAAACATATATTCAAATCAGATGATAGGCCAATTATAACAGTTGAGCGACCGTGCTAGAACCACGGAACTCGGGAATGCCTAACACCTTCTCTCGGGTTAACAAAATTCCTTACCCGGATTTCTGGTTCGCGAACTGTAATACAGAGTCAACCTTTTCCTCGACTCGGAATTTGAACCGGTGACTTGGGACACCATAATTATCCCAACTGGCGACTCTGAACTTAAATAAATAAATAAATCCCGTTTCGATTGTCACTTAAATTGAAAAAAAATTCCATTATACCCTTACGGGGGTGTAGGAAAAAAAAAGAGGTATGTCAGGAGTTCTAGGGTATCTTTTACCTTTTTTAATTATTTATATTAGAATTTAACCATGTAAATCAAAGTGTATTTCATAATTTATTTTAGAAAAAATTGTAATTATACTCAAGATATTTCTTTTTTATATAAATTAGGAATTGTTAAATACTTTAAAGACAACTTTGTTCCTTCTTAAAGAGATAATTTTCTTGTTTATTTACATTTAGGATACTTTTTTTCTAAAAAATTATTTCAGAGGAATCAAATTGATAATAAAATTTGCTACAAATCCTTGGCTGCTGCTTGGTTGTAACATCTTTCAAAGGCGAAAGTAGATACAATTTCCTTCCTACGCATTTTGAATAGTTTAATTCAAATTAATTTTTTCTTTTTCTAATTTTGAAGTACGTTGTTTTTTTTGGACAAAAGGATCTAGAAATGTCAAAGTTGTTTATTTATAGTAAATTTCAATAATTCTAAATACTACATAGTTCAAATAAGGAAAGATTTAATAAACAAAATTTTATTTGATTTTAAAACCCTATATATTAGAAGGAATAATTAAATTACAACTTTGTCTAATGTGAAAATTGTTTTTAAAGGATAAAAAAGGCGAACAACATTTTGCTAAGGGCGTTCGTGCTTTTAATATAGTATATAGAAGATTAAGTGTTTCGGTAGATCCGGCCCCTAACTTTGCCTTGTTTCTATCTCATTTCTTGGCAATTTTTATCTCAAATGTACTAGGAGCATGGAAAATGTAACTTTCTGTAGCCAAACTCATATATGAAAAACTAATATTATTCCCTGGTTGAGAAACTAATATTACCTGCAAATAGAATTTTCGGAGACTACTAGCTACTTTTTGGCCTAGTTGAGAAACTAGAAACTGCTTGAGAAAAAAAATTACTTTCATGAATCTGATTCAAAATATCAAAATCATTTTGTATGTAGTAACCAACGTCACAAAGTTACCTTGAAAAGTGGTTCTTAGAACAAGCATTAAAGATCATTACCAAAAAAAAAAAAGGAGCAACAAAATGTGTTAATTAAAATCCACCACTTGTGCCATTGCATGTTGTATGTCCCGTTTGCTTCCTACCCAAAATGGATTTTCAGACAAATAATGAACCGCTGATCCACAAGTTTCGGATAGTTCCTTCATATCAGAAACACGCAATAGTAACTTACACAAGTTTGTACAAGAACTATCCTCCAAGTTGATAGACAAAACCATGCCCGCGGGCTGTGTGCATATGACCAAGTACCGATTTTCATCTCCACAAATAAGAGTGAGAAAATTAATTTGAGAGAAATCCATTTCAGGAAATTCATATATCTTATACTTGCAACACCAAGAGGAATAGTCTTTTTCAAATTCAAAAATATCTAAGCGATAACCCCTTTTTTAGCGAATATAATATAGACGCTCTTTCAAGCTTCCAAAGTACATAGCTTCCCTTTTCTTGGATGGCAGTGGACACAGATGAAGGCTTTCCGTATCAAGATCAAAATAGATAGAAGTCTCAGATTTATATGCTGGCCAAAAAATTGCTCTATTTACAAAAACTCCATTGTTGAAGTCCGCGCGACTTACAGCTGAGTTTTAAATTTGACATGTCAAATGCTTCCACAAATTAGTCTCTGAAGAATATATTCCCATCTCAAAATTTTCATATCAGAACTTACATGAATTACTTTAAAATGAGACGATACAGAATAATCGAAAGCCAAAGTCATGTGTAGAAATTCAGCAGCATCACCATATCTATGTTCGGTATGCATATATGTTATTTTAGGAAGAGAAATGAATTGGTTTGTAGTGGGATTACAGACATAGTATTTGCATATAGGGTTTATGGTTCTTTCCTTTTTCATGGTGCGACACACAAGTAAACCACCACAGGAATTCAAAATCACAACACCTTCGCCATAAGGATCTTGCAAACCTTTGAGAGAAGCTTCAGAGTGAATTAATCCATTATAAGTAAAAGAAATATAGAAGTACTTAAAACTCCTGTTATCTTTGCGCCAAAATCAATTGACAAAAAGGCCACCCAAAGAAGGAGTTTTAAGCCTCCAAAAGGAAGCAAATTTGAGATTAGAGATTGCCATCTTTTTATTACCTGTGAATCCTAATCAACTACTCCCTCCCCGAAATAAGTGTTTTTTTGGTTGTGTTTACACATATTAAGAAATTTACCTTTTAACATTAATTAACAATGAAATTGACCATATTAACCTTTACTATCTCTTCGCATAAACACTCCTAACACATACTCCAATATTAATTACTCCAAGGGCAATGTAGGAAAAAAATAATTAATTCATTCTTGAAATCTGGAAAAATCACTTATTTTGGACCACAAGAAAAAGGCTAAAAATCACTTATTTTGGATCGGAGAAAATATTCTGTTACGTGGGGATATGGGTGAGATTAATTAGTTATATGAGATTAATTTTATGGGCTCTACCAAATCTCTCTCTATATATAGAGGGCGTTTGGCTAAGCTTATAAGTTTGGTCAAACTAGCTTATAAGCACTTTTCGGACTTATCTATATGTTTGGTAAAGTTACAAGTGTTTATAGGGCAAGTGCTTATAAGTTAAAATAAGCCAAAAGCCATAAGTTGGTCACCCCGAGCATATGAATTTTTAGCTTATAAGCACTTTAAGTTTGAACAAGATTTTTACTATTTTATCCTTAAAATATTCCTTTCTAGAACAAAACTCTTGCATCGATACTGCCTCAAATATTTTGTCCTATTTAGATTTATTTTACTGAAAAACTTTTGTCAATTTATTAATTATTATAACTTATGTTATATGCTTATCATAAAATAAATTTTATTTATCATAAAAATTATCTTATCTAAGCATAATTGTATTTAAAATAAAATGACAAATAGAATATTTTGTATTTGAATCGATCCGGAATTTGAAATTTTAAAGAAATTACGCCCTTATAAGTGTAAACAGTTCTAAGGTTATCTAAGTTATTTTAATAGAAAAAGAGTTTAGCAGTATTTTTTTATCAAATACTGCAACAACTTATTATTAATTTTAGCACTTGCACCCAAATACGTAACTATTTATTTATTAAATTAATTTTAGCACTTAAAAATACTTTCCAGCAGCTAATGGTTATAAGCTACTTGAAATCAGCTAATCCAAACGGTGACGTCGCACTCTACTTGGCCAGCGTAACTATTTACTAGTAATCCATTTTGTCAATTTTTGGCCATTTTAACTCTATATTTTCCTTTCTCGTGACTCTGGAAGAACGCTTCGTTTCAAATTTCAATCTTCCCATTAATTTTCAGTTATCATTCTTATATTTTATTCTCTTTTCCTAGGCCGTTGCTTATATGCCCTTAACAGACGGACATCTATAGCGTCTTCTCCCAGAAACTCACAAATCGTGCGTATGGCGCCGGAAAAAAGAGAAGGTGACTCGTGTTCTCCTCTCGATTTCCCTATCATGGCCTTCGAAAACTCCATTGTCTTTTGTTATTTAACTCTATTTTCAGTTGTCTTCCTATTTGGATAATGTGAATTGTGTCTGATTGGAAATTTCTGGCAATAATTTTTTAGCTACTGATCTAATGATTTTAATTAATTTTTCTTTTATTTTTGTGTCAAGTTTTGTTACTTTTCTGTTCAATTAAGTTTGTATTTGTTTAAATTTTGATATTTTTAGTTTTTGTTCTGCTAATATTAACCTAAATATCATATATGGCCTTGATAGGTAGCCGATGGATCTAAAACAGCTGGTGAAGCTATTGGGATCGACGTCGACAAAAATATATTTGATAGGTGTAACTCTTGTCAGTTAACTTTATCCTTTCTTTTGAGACTATGCCCTTCTATGCCTATTGCCTCCCCTTGATTTGCTCAATTTGCCTGATTTAGTTTTTTGGCTCCTTAGACGAAGCTTAAACGATAGGAGTATATAATTTTTGTTATCCCTTACAAATCTATCCGAGTCTTATTGTTCTACTGAAAAAATCTCAAGTGATCGCCACAGTAATTGACCATTTATCCATCTTGTGTGGATCTGAATTCTCCTTCTGCAAGTTTGTCTCAATAAAGTTGCAGCTAAATTTTGTAGGGTCCCTAAATAAAAATAACAAATGAAAAAGAGAAAAAAAAAACGTGATTGGATAAGAGAAAGGCAAAGGTAGGCGCCTACATTTCTGATGCAATTTGCAAATCCAATTTGCAATTGCAAGTTGTCAAAGCATGCCATGATTGACTGAAAACAAACTTTCAAAGCATGCCATGATTGACTGAAAACAAGGAAACTTTTCCTATAAATAGCAGCCTCGTTTCTTCATTTGAATTACACCAAAATAACGAGAGAAGCATAAAGCAGTGAGAGTAATCCACAGATTGTGGTTTGTGAGATAACTAGTGAGTGGTAGTAATATTGTAGTGAGGTGTTTTACATAAAGAGTGTTATTTCTTTCAAAGTTGTAGTAGTCTCTTGACACTACTGAGTTGTAATATTATAGTGGTAATATTGCTCCACTCGGGTATTGTATTTTATCCTGCTAAAATATTTGGTGTCATTGTTACTCTCTTGTGTTATTATTATTTGCTGTGGATATTATTCCTGGGCGAGATTATTTTTTATCCAACAACGTGGTATCAGAGCCATGACAAATAATGGTCCGCTATCTTTTCAGTACCCCCGTCTGACAAAAGATAATTATGAGAAATGGTGTCTACGTATGAAAGTCATCCTTGGCTCTCAGGATGTATGGGAAATCGTAGACAGAGGGTATGCAAAACCCGATAATGAGGAAGCTCTGCCCCAAAATGAAAAAGAGGTCTTGGCAAAGACAAGGAAGAAGGATCAACAAGCCCTCACGCTCATCCACCAATGTTTGGATGATGCCATGTTTGAGAAGGTGGCAGATGCTACCACCTCAAAGGAAGTTTGGGAGATTTTACAAAATTCTCTTCAAGGAGTTGACAAGGTGAAAAAGGTAAAACTTCAAACTCTAAGGGCTGATTTTGAAGTTTTAAAAATGAAAGAATCCGAATGTATCTCGGATTATTTTTCAAAAGTGAAGGCTGTTGTAAATCAACTAAGAAGATACGGGAGGACATAGAAGATGTCCGTGTGGTAGAAAAGATCCTTCGCACTTTAACACCTAAATTTGATTTTGTGGTGTGTGCTATTGAGGAATCTAAAGATTTAGACTCTATGATGGTGGAGCAATTGGAAGGTTCTTTACAGGTCCACGAAGAAAAGATCAAAAGGAGACAGGAAGTGCCATCGGAGCAACTTCCTAAAACTCAGGCATCCTTCAAGGATTATGGAGGTGAAACAAGCTATCGAGGAAACGGACGAGGACGACGACGAGGCCGAGGTCGAGGAGGTCATGGAAGAGGAAGAAGTAATGGTAACAACTTCAACAATGAAGTTAAAATCACCCAAACATTCAGAGGTCGTGGTTGTGGACAAAGAGGAGGAAGAGGACGTGGATACTACCAAGAAAATAATGGACAAAGGTATGACAAATCAAAAATTGAATGTTATAATTGTCATAAATTTGGCCATTACTCTTGGGAATGTCGTAGCAATGTTGAAGAAAAGGCTAACCTTGTTGACGACAAGAAAGAAGAAAATGAGTCAACATTGTTGATGGCACTCAAGGAAGAAGACAGAGATGATTGCAGCTCGTGGTATTTGGACAATGGAGCAAGCAATCATATGTGTGGATGCAAAGAGAAGTTTGTGGAGATCAATAAAAACAGTGAAAGGTAATGTGTCCTTTGGAGATACCTCAAAGGTTCAAATTGAATGGATAAGTACGATTCTGATCTCCTGTAAAGATGGTAGTCACAAGTTAATTCAAGATGTTTATTATGTGCCAAAATTAAAAAGTAATATTTTAAGTTTGGGCCAACTTCTTGAAAAGGAATATGACATCCACATGAAAAATATGCATCTTTGGCTTAGAGATTCAAGTGGAATTCTAATTGTTAAAGTGCATATGGCAAAAAATAGATTGTTTTCTCTGAATCTTAAAACAATTGATGCAAAGTGTTTGAAGGCTAATGTGCAAGATGAATCATGGTGTTGGCACATGCGATTTGGGCACTTAAATTTTGAAGCGCTCAAATCAATGGGAGAAAAGAACATGGTGCATGGGATACCATCAATTAACCATCCCAATCAATTGTGTGAAGCTTGTCTTTTTGGAAAGCATGCAAGGAGGAGTTTTCCAAAGGAGGCCATGTCAAGATCAACCAAGCCGCTCCAGCTTGTCCACACTGATGTGTGTGGACCAATCAATCCACCTTCTTTTGGTAAAAGAAAATACTTTCTGCTTTTCATTGATGACTTCAGTAGAAAGACTTGGGTTTATTTCTTGAACCAAAAATCTGAAGCTTTTGCTGCTTTTAAAAATTTCAAAGTACTTGTGGAGAAAGAAAGTGGCTATGAAATTAAAGCTCTAAGGTCCGATAGAGGAGGCGAATTCACCTCAAACGAATTTAATGACTTCTGTCAACTTCATGGAATTCGTCGCCCTCTAACGGTACCTTATTCACCTCAACAAAATGGTGTTGCAGAGAGAAAGAATCGAACGATTCTTAATATGGCTAGATGTATGTTGAAAGCTAAAAGTATGCCTAAGGAATTTTGGTCCGAAGCTGTTTCTTGTGCAGTTTATTTGAATAACAAGTCTCCAACAAGAAATGTTAGAGATCAAACCCCTCAAGAAGCATGGAGTGGAAGAAAGCCAAGTGTCAAACACTTGTGAATCTTTGGGAGCATAGCCTATGCTCATGTGCCACATCAAGGGAGAGCAAAGCTTGACGATCGAAGTGTCAAGCATGTGTTTGTTGGCTATGATACGAGTTCAAAAGGCTACAAGCTATACAACCCAAGTAGCGGTAAGGTGGTGGTAAGTCGTGATGTTGAATTTGATGAAGAACTGGCATGGAATTGGGAAGCTGAGGAAGAAACTTCATATGATTTTCTTCCATACTTTGGTGATGAAGAAGAACCGGAGACCGTGGAACCTGTGCAGGACACAACTCCACCTTCTTCTCCAACTAATGTTGCATCTCCCTCTTCTCAAGAAAGTTCAAATGAACAGCCGCAAAAGATAATGAGCATTCAAGAGCTCTATGAGGACACAAAAGAAGTTACTAATTTTGATTTTTTATATTGTCTGCTGCTGACAGTGAACCAATGAACTTTGATGAAGCTGTTCAAACAAAAGGTGGAGACAAGCCATGGAGGAGGAGATTGAGTCAATAGAGAAGAACAACACTTGGGAGTTAACAACTCTTCCCAAGGGTCATCGAGCAATTGGAGTGAAATGGGTATACAAGACAAAGAAGAATGCTGATGGAGATGTGGAGAGATACAAGGCACGACTTGTGGCTAAAGGCTACAAGCAAAGGCAAGGCATTGACTATGAAGAAGTCTATGCACCTGTTGCCCGCATGGAGACTATTCGTTTGCTGATCTCTTTGGCGGCGCAAATGAAGTGGAAGATTCATCAACTAGATGTCAAGTCAGCCTTCTTGAATGACTATCTTGAAGAAGAAGTCTATGTTGAACAACCATTAGGCTTCGTGGTCAAAAACCATGAAGATAAAGTGTTGCGATTGAAGAAAGCTTTATATGGATTAAAGCAAGCCCCACGAGCATGGAATAGTTGCATCGACAAGTATTTTCAAGACAATGGGTTTACTCGTTGTCTCCATGAATATGCTCTTTACCTTAAAGTTCATACTAATGGAGATATCTTAATTGTTTGTCTTTATGTTGATGATCTTATTTTCACGGGTAATAACCCAAGTTTGTTTGAAACTTTCAAGAAAGATATGTCCCGTGAGTTCGAGATGGCAGACGTAGGGCCCATGTCATATTACCTGGGCCTAGAAGTGAAGCAGATGGAGGATGGAATTTTTATCTCTCAAGAAAGCTATACAAAGGAGATATTGAAGAAGTTCAACATGCTCGATTGCAACCCCGTGAACACACCGATGGAAAGTGGGACAAAATTGTCCAAGTTTGATGAAGGAGAAAAAGTGGATCCCACATTCTTCAAAAGTCTTGTGGGAAGTTTGAGGTACTTGACTTGTACCGGACCAGATATGCTTTTTGCAGTTGGAGTAGTAAGTCGCTTCATGGAGGCTCCTACCTCTACTCACTTGAAGGTCACTAGAAGAATTCTTCGTTACCTAAAAGGTACGATCGATTTTGGGTTATTTTATTCTTCTTCTAATGATTTCAACCTTGTGGGATTTTATGATAGTGATTATGCGGGAGATATTGATGATAGAAAAAGTACAACTGTTTTTGTATTTTTCTTGGGTGATTCTGTTATTTCTTGGAGTTCAAAGAAACAATCCATTGTTACTCTCTCGACTTGTGAAGCCGAATATATAGCAGCAACATCATGTACCTGTCATGCTATTTGGCTAAGGAGATTATTAAAGGAGCTCAATTTGCCACAAATGGAAGCTACAGAGATTTGTATTGATAACAAATCAGCACAGGCACTCGCGAAGAATCCAGTGTATCATGATAGAAGCAAGCATATAGATACACGGTATCACTTTATCAGAGAGTGCATTGCCAAGAAAGAAGTCGAGCTTAAATATGTGAAGTCTCAAGATCAAGTTGCAGACATTTTTACAAAGCCTCTTAAGTTTGAAGATTTTCAAAGATTGAGATCAAGACTTGGAATGAAGAAGAAAAATCAAAATTAAGGGAGAGATTTGTAGGGTCCCTAAATAAAAATAACAAATGAAAAAGAGAAAAAAAACGTGATTGGATAAGAGAAAGGCAAAGGTAGGCGCCTACATTTCTGATGCAATTTGCAAATCCAATTTGCAATTGCAAGTTGTCAAAGCATGCTATGATTGACTGAAAACAAACTTTCAAAGCATGCCATGATTGACCGAAAACAAGGAAACTTTTCCTATAAATAACAGCCTCGTTTCTTCATTTGAATTACACCAAAATAACGAGAGAAGCATAAAGCAGTGAGAGTAATCCACAGATTGTGGTCTGTGAGATAACTAGTGAGTGGTAGTAATATTGTAGTGAAGTGTTTTAAATAAAGAGTGTTATTTCTTTCAAAGTTGTAGTAGTCTCTTGACACTACTGAGTTGTAATATTATAGTGGTAATATTGCTCCACTCGGGTATTGTATTTTATCCCGCTAAAATATTTGGTGTCATTGTTACTCTCTTGTGTTATTATTATTTGCTGTGGATATTATTCCTGGGCGAGATTATTTTTTATCCCAACAAATTTGAGGGGAGGCCCCCAGCTTATTTCCTGGTATTATATTCAAACAGCTGCTGAGAATTTTCCGTTTCAAAATCAACTGTTCTTTTGTTAACTACATCCATGCCTCCGGAAATTTTTTGTATTAGAGATGTATCGTGTGAGCTTTAGTAATGTGTTTCAGTTCGACAATAGTAGTTCTTGCTTGAGTTTCTATCAGAATAATGGTAATGCTGCAGCATGCTTTTTTCAAATTGATGGTAGAGCTTTGTTTTAAATATGATAATGTGTTTTGGCAGTTAACATCCTTGCACTTTAGTAGCAAGAGTTCTGGGATTTAAGATCATTGCACGTTAGTACAGTGTTATCAAAGACGAAAAGCGCAAAAAGGCTCTAAGGCCCGGCGGGGCTTCAAGCGTAAAGCGCAAATAAAGCGTGGGCTTTAATGAAAGAAGGCGCAACTGGATAAAAAGTAAAAATATGTATATTTAGTCCAAGACCAATAATTATAAGCATGAATAAAAAATATATAGACAAAATAATTGGAAAAAAAATACGATAAAGTGAAATATCAATTTATTTTCAGGATTATACTCGTTGGCAAGAAAAAGTATGTCTTAGAGCCTTAATGCGACACTAAAGCGCCCGCAAAGCAAGGTGAAGCGCTCAACATGTTTTGAGCCTCGCTTTAGGGCTTATGCGCGCCTTTAACAACACTGCTTTAGTAGCAAGAGTGTTGGGATTTAAGATCCTTGCACTTTAGTTGCAAGAACAGAAAACATATTCTAGGAAATTCCTAATCCAGAGAAGCTAACATAGAGATGGGATTTAGAGTATGTTTTCATTCGATATTTAATAAGTATTTTAATTGTTCAAGTGGACCTTCTTTGTTAAATCTGTTGACGAGATTTTAAAAAAGATTATGGGATAGTAAATCATCATTGTTTAGGGTACGCATCCATTTGTCTTCTTTTCCTTATGATCTGCCTTTGTAAATTGCTTTATTCTCTTCTCTTTTTCCTTTTTCTGTTTCTTCGTTAGCCCAAGAATTAATGCTAAGATTCCAATGATAACCTAAAAGGTGAAGATTATTGGAATAACATTGTGCCCAGCAATTTCAAAAAAATTAATTTTATTGTTTATTAATGGATCCAGCTTATTTAAACTCACCGTTCATCAAATATTTTGAAAGCTTTTGTTCCTCCTATTTTCCTATTTATCTTACTATAGATTCGAAGACTCAATTATTGCTCTTCCAACCTTTTCTGTTCCTTATTTGGTTTTTAAAGTATTGTTCTTTAACTACTATCAGACATTTGATAATATTGAGTTTCTATGTATGATGAGCAGATCCTTGAGCACAAAATTTCTTTGCTTGAAGAAAAATTGCGGAGCTATAGAAAGAGATAAAAGAATGTCAGATTAGTTGTGAACATTTGACACAATGAGATTTTGATGCCCAGGTTTGTTTAGTTATTGTTAGCGAAATATTTTTAACTTAATTATTAAATTGCTGCTAGAAGTCTTTTATAAGGATCTGAGATAGCAAGGTGAATGGATATCCTAATTTTGAAGATTGAATCTGCTAAAAATGGTAAACCTTGGGATGAGATATGGCAATTCTAATGAGGTTACACTCAATTACTGTTGAAACTTATTTCATGTTATTAGTAAATTATCACAATTTCATATTCTGGTCATGGATGTTTCCTTTATCCTATGATTTGAATTTAGTGAAAAAGTATGTATGGAAAATACAAGAAGTAAAAGCAAATTAAAGTTACGTCACTTACAAAGCTCAATAAGTTCTAAGCATGGAGAACCTGTGGATTATTTATTTGGTGTTAGATTTAGTAACTTCATTCAAAGGACTTGAAGTTCACCATCATGGCAAATGGATTCATGTGGTTCACAACTCTCTCTTGGTTAAGTGTTTAAAATCTAAGTAAATTAGTTAACATTTCCTTATGTACTTTTATATGTATTTGTAGATTTTCAGTAATGCATATAGAAGAGCCATGTACCTAGAGCAGTGGTGAGCACAGTTCCGAGGATATCAGTGGCTGTTACACTCGGTGGCTGTTGAACTCATTCGTACAAAAAGAGAGCAGCCATCCAGTTTATATACTAATGAGGTACTACAGACTGCATGGAGTTGCAGCATAATAACCAACTCTGATAAAAAGATCATGCTAGCAACAAGTCGAGATTCGAAGGAACTAAAGTTTTTTTTCCCGTGGGAAGCAGTGTTTCACAGTGTTGCTAGGACCCCATGGATAAGATGTCATATTTTCCTCATCTTTTAGTCCATTTTCCCTGTTTTCCTATTTATCTTATTGTAAGATTAAAGGTCTCAATTGTTGTTATTCCAATCTTCTCTGTCATGTATAGTGAAAAGTTTGTTAGTTTACCCGAATCTTTCATATTCCTTATTGGTTGTTCAAGTACTGATCTTTTAATAAATAATTATGCTATTCTTTTTGCCGTTTTCCCTCAGTATCTTCATAGTCAAAAGTCAATAAATTAAAGAACATCCATTTCCTTCAGAGCCCCTCGAAATCTCCTACAGTTAAGTATGTGCTGAAAGTAAATCGTTTTCATTATACTTGAAACTCTTTTATGTAGTAATAGTTTCTTGATGGAGTATGTTACCAATGTAAATTGCATTTATTGTTGAAAATGGGGCATTTGAGTCTAAGGCTATAGTAGGAAAGATTGACCAAATTTAAAATTCTTAAATAATCTAATTATAACAAGTTTGTTATGAAATAAAGACTATAAAGTAAAGACAAGTATAGAGAGAAACTGATATATTATTCGAATTCAAACTGATGTACATAATGAACTGAAATCTCTTCTATTTATAGAAGAAAGGAAGCTGCTCTGTAAGCTGCTACTACAAGCTGCTGTGTAAGCTGCTACTACAAGCTGCAGTGTAAGCTACTATAAGCTGCTGTGTAAGCTGCTACTACAAGCTGCTGTGTAAGCTGCTACAAGCTGCTGTGTAAGCTGCTGCTGTACCAGATATGGATAATCTTCTACTGAGAGCAATATTTATCCATAACGGAGTACTGAATGGATAAGCTTATTATATCCGGTATGGATAATCTTCTACCGGGGGTAATGTTTATCCATAACCGAATACTGAAAAGATAAGCTTATTATACCCGGTATGGATAAACTTCTACTGGGGGTAATGTTTATCCATAACCGGGTACCGAAGTGATAAGCTTCTTCAGGAAGCTTATTTCCAATATAATACTAAATAGATAAATATATTTACGGTGGAGTCACATATGGATAAGCTTATTCAGGAAGCTTATTTACAACAGAGTACTAAATGAACATCCATAATATAATATATTTATAACACTCCCCTTTGGATGTTCATTAAAAGATAATGTGTCTCATTAAAACCTCACTAGGAAAAACCACGTGGGAAAAAAATCTAGTGAAGGAAAAAGAGTACACATATTTAGTAATACGCATTGTTAGGTGCCTCATTAAAAACCTTATAAGGAAAACCCCATGGGAAAAAACCTTAGTAAGGGAAAAAGAGTGCATCGCGTATTTTACTCCCCCTGATGAAAACCTTGTTTCAAATATTTGAGTCTCCGCATTCCAATCTTGTATACCATCTTCTCAAAAGTTGAAGTTGGCAAAGATTTAGTGAATAAATCTGCTGGATTATCACTTGAACGGATTTGTTGCACATCAATGTCACCATTTTTCTGAAGATCGTGCGTGTAGAATAATTTTGGTGAAATGTGCCTCGTTCTATCTCCTTTTATAAATCCTCCCTTCAATTGGGATATGCATGCAGCATTGTCTTCGTATAAAATTGTGGGTCTTTTCTCACATTCCAAACCACATTTTTCTCGAATAAAATGAATTATTGATCTCAACCATACGCACTCCCTACTTGCTTCATGAATAGCTATTATCTCAGCGTGATTTGCAGAAGTAGCAACAATAAATTGCTTTGTGGAGCGCCATGATATGATAGTACCTCCATATGTAAATACGTAGCCGGTTTGAGATCGAGCTTTATGGGGATCAGATAAATAACCTGCATCTGCATAACCAACAAGGTCTGCACTATCTTTGTTAGCATAAAACAAACCCATATCAAGAGTTCCCTTTAAATATCGCAATATATGCTTAATCCCGTTCCAATGTCTCCGTGTAGGAGAAGAACTATATCTTGCTAGTAAATTAACTGAAAATGCTATGTCAGGCCTTGTAGCATTAGCAAGATACATTAGTGCACCAATTGCACTGAGATAGGGTACTTCGGGACCAAGGAGTTCCTCGTCCTCTTCTGGAGGTCGGAACAAATCCTTATTCACTTCAAGTGATCGAACAACCATTGGTGTACTCAATGGGTGCGCTTTGTCCATGTAAAAGCGTTTTAAGACCCTTTCTGTATAGGCAGATTGATGGATAAAGATCCCGTCTGCTAAATGTTCAATTTGCAGACCAAGACAAAGTTTTGTCTTTCCAAGATCTTTCATCTCAAATTCTTTCTTAAGATATTCAATTGCCTTTTGGAGTTCTTCTGGAATTCCAACAAGATTTATGTCATCAACATAAACAACAAGTATAACAAATTCTGATGTCATTTTCTTTATAAAAATACATGGACAAATAACATCATTTATGTAACCTTCTTTCAGCAAATATTCACTAAGACGATTATACCACATGCGCCCAGATTGCTTTAAACCGTACAAAGATCTTTGTAATCTGATTGAATACATTTCCTGAGATTTTGCTTCAGGCATTTTAAATCCTTCAGGAATTTTCATATAAATTTCATTATCAAGTGAACCGTACAGATAAGCTGTAACTACATCCATTAGATGTATTTCAAGCTTTTCATGTAGTGCTAAACTGATGAGATATCGAAATGTTATGGCATCCATAACAAGTGAATATGTTTCATCAAAATCGACTCCAGGTCGTTGTGAGAATCCTTGTGCAACAAGGCGAGCTTTGTATCTTTCAACTTCATTTTTATCATTCCTTTTTCGCACAAAAACCCATTTATGACCAACAGGTTTTATACCAGCAGGTGTTTGGACTACTGGTCCAAAGACCTCTCTTTTAGCAAGTGACTTCAATTCCGATTGAATTGCCTCTTGCCATTTTGGCCAATCAGATCTTTGTCGACATTCTTCGACAGATCGAGGTTCAAGATCCTCACTATCTTGCATAATATTAAGTGCAACATTATATGCAAAAATATTATCCACCACTATTTCAAATCGATTTAAATTAATCCCATCACCGTTCGAACTTATTAAAAGTTCCTCACTCACATGAGTTTCAGGTTCATTGATTTCTTCAGGAATCTCAGAACTAATCAGATTTTGGGTCTCTTCAGGGGATCCCTTCATAGTATCGTTTTGATCATTTGTCGATTTTCTTTTTCGAGGATTTCGATCCTTAGAACCCAAAGGCCTACCACGCTTCAGGCGTGCTTTAGGTTCACTAGCTCTCATGCTAGTAGATGGTCCTACTGGGACATCAATTCAGATAGGCACATTCTCTGCTGGGATATGTGACTTAGTTATCCTTTTCAATCAGTAAATGCGTCTGGCATTTGATTTGCTATATTCTGTAAATGGATGATCTTCTGGACCTCCTGATTACATATAGGGGTACAGGGATCAAAGTGAGATAATGATGAAACTTTCCACACAATTTCTCTTTTGATTTCCTTTTTCTCTCCCCCTAATTGTGGGAAATTTGTTTCATCAAACCGACAATCTGCAAATCGAGCAGTAAATAAATCTCCTATCAATGGTTCAAGATAGCGAATAATAGAGGGTGATTCAAACCCAACATATATTCCTATCCTTCTCTGTGGTCCCATCTTACTACGTTGTGGTGGTGCTACTGGCACATATACAGCATATCCGAAAATTCGTAGATGGGCAATAGTTGGTTCATGACCAAAAACTAATTGTGACGAAGAATATTTATTATAATGTGTCGGTCTAAGACGGATAAGTGATGATGCATGCAAGATAGCATGGCCCCAAACAGTAGTGGGCAATTTTGTTTTCATAAGTAGTGGTCTTGCTATCAATTGCAAGTGTTTAATAAATGACTCTGCAAAGCCATTTTGAGTATGAACATAAGCTACATGAAGTTCAACTTTATCCCAACGGATAGACAATAATCATCAAAAGCTTGAGATGAGAATTCTCCAGCATTATCAAGGCGAATAGCCTTTATAGGATAATCTGGGAATTGTGCCCTTAATCGAATTATTTGGGCTAATAGCTTTGCAAACGCCAGGTTGCGAGATGATAGTAGACACACATGAGACCATCTTGAAGATGCATCTATTAGGACCATAAAATATCTAAACAACCCACTTGGTGGGTGAATAGGTCCACATATATCCCCATGTATACGCTCTAAAAAGGCAGGGGATTCAATATCAACCTTCATTGGTGATGGTCTAGTGATCATTTTTCTTGATAACAAGCATCACAAGAAAATTCGTCATTTGTAAGAATCTTCAGGTTCTTTAATGGATGCCCACTCGAATTTTCAGTAATTCGTCTCATCATTATTGATCCAGGATGGCCCAAACGGCCATGCCAAAGCACAAAAGTATTTGAATCCGTAAACTTCTGGTTTACGATAGAGCGTGCTTCAATTGTACTAATTTTTGAATAGTATAAGCCAGAAGATAAAGTTGGTAACTTTTCTACAATGCATTTCTGGCCAGAAATATTCTTTGTAATACAAAGATATTCCCTGTTCATTTCATCTATTGTCTCTACATGATACCCATTTCGGCGGATATCTATAAAACTCAACAAGTTTCTTCGGGACTTGGAGGAGAACAATGCATTGTCTATAATAAGTTTTGTTCCCTTAGACAGAAATATTATGGCTCTTTCGGAGCCTTCAATCAAACTTATATTACCAGAAATTGTTGAAACATTTGCTTTTTCCTTATGCAAATAAGAAAAGTATTTCTGATCGTTGAATATGGCATGTGTTGTTCCACTATCAATAACACACATATCTTCATGATTTGTCTTTGATCCAAACATAATTTGAGGGTTATCCATATTCTTCAAAATAACATAAATAAAATATATTATAGTAAATATCATATCAAAGCATAACTTTTATTTATGTACAACAATTACATAACCATACTATTTATTACAAACAACAAAAATTAAAATATTTACATTTCTACAGATTCACTACCGATTACATGACTTATTTCTCCTTCTGGGAGTGCAAAGTAATCAGCTACATCCAAATGCATGAAGTCTAAATTATCTTCAGAAATAAAATTTGCTTCAGCATTTTTCTCTGTCTTCTTCAGGGAGGCTTGATAAAGCTCAACCAGGTGCTTTGGCGTACGACAAGTACGTGACCAGTTCCCTTTTCCTCCACATCTATAACATGCATTTTCTGCATTTGGCGCTTGCACCGCTTCATGCTTTTGTTCCTTCCTTTTCCACTGCTGGTGGTGAGGAGGCTTCTTTGGTGCATTATTATTACCATGATTGGGGTTTCTTCCCCGACCACGGCCATGACCACGACTGGGGCCACGACCTCTTCCACGTTTAGCTTGGTGGAAGTTCGTCTCATTCACTTCAGGGAATGGACAAGAACCAATAGGTCGACTTTCATGATTTTTCATTAATAGCCCATTATGTTGCTCTGCTATAAGAAGATGTGAGATAAGTTCAGAATACTTTTTAAATCCCATCTCTCGATATTGCTGCTGCAGGAGCATATTTGAGACATGAAAAATGGTGAAAGTTTTCTCCAACATATCATGATCAGTAATATTATCACCACATAATTTTAATTGGGAAATAATTCTGAACATAGCAGAATTATACTCACTGATAGATTTAAAATCTTGTAGCCTTAGATGAGTCCAATCATAATGTGCCTGTAGAAGAACGACCATCTTCAGGTAGTCATATCTATCTTTCAAATTATTCCACAGTATGACTGGATCTTTAATAGTGAGATATTCCATTTTTAGGCCCTCATCAAGGTGATGGCGTAGGAATATCATTGCTTTGGCACGGTCTTGGTTTGATGCCTGATTTTTATCCTTGATGGTGTCTGCCAGACCCATCGCATCATCAAGCACCCAAGACATGTAGCTTTTGCCCGATATATCCAGGGATACAAATTCAAGTTTAGAAAGATTTGACATTATTTAGGAAAAGAAAGTTCTTACCTCAGATACTTTCAAAATATTTGCTCGAGATGGTAGAGCTTCGTGCTGATAACGTGTTATGAAATATAGACTATAAAGTAAAGACAAGTATAGAGAGAAACTGATATATTATTCGAATTCAAACTGATGTACATAATGAACTGAAATCTCTTCTATTTATAGAAGAAAGGAAGCTGCTCTGTAAGCTGCTACTACAAGCTGCTGTGTAAGCTGCTACTACAAGCTGCAGTGTAAGCTACTATAAGCTGCTGTGTAAGCTGCTACTACAAGCTGCTGTGTAAGCTGCTACAAGCTGCTGTGTAAGCTGCTGCTGTACCAGATATGGATAATCTTCTACTGAGAGCAATATTTATCCATAACGGAGTACTGAATGGATAAGCTTATTATATCCGGTATGGATAATCTTCTACCGGGGGTAATGTTTATCCATAACTGGGTACTGAAAAGATAAGCTTATTATACCCGGTATGGATAAACTTCTACTGGGGGTAATATTTATCCATGACCGGGTACCGAAGTGATAAGCTTCTTCAGGAAGCTTATTTCCAATATAGTACTAAATAGATAAATATATTTACGGTGGAGTCCCATATGGATAAGCTTCTTCAGGAAGCTTATTTACAACAGAGTACTAAATGAACATCCATAATATAATATATTTATAACAAAGTTCATTAAGTATTCCAAATTTTCATCAGCTTGGTCTTATCCGAAAAAATTGTACGGGGCGCCCTATTTGGTCGCCCCAATTTAACCTATACCTATTTTTTTTTTAAAACTTTTAACTTGTACCCACTTTTTAAATAACTGCAGCCCCTTTCTCCTCCTCCTTCTCCCAGTGATCTCTATATCTCTCCGGAACTTAACATTGATGTAATAATATCTCTCCTTCTGTGGCTTCACTCAATTCCTCAGAAGCCATCTTACTATACATTCTAGTAGCGTTATTGTACTAATATTTACTGAACTATCAACATATGAAGAAAATTAAACATTATATTTGTCATCCCACAACAATATAAAAGCGGTGAAAAACCTCATCTGTCAACAGTTGAATACAAAAGATAATACGCTTTCACTTAATGATATGAGCTCAAACCTATGGGCAAGATTTTGTTACCTGCTTTCTAGCTCTAGATCGTGCAGCAGACTCTCTATTCTTAATCATTCGACGTTGTCTCTTCTCCATTACTCTTGCTTCTAATGAAACACTTTGATGATCTTCTTCTGCTATTGTTAATTGGTTCACCAACATCTGATGCACTGTTGGATTTTTCAATTTTTTCTTTATTTGTTGTATTGATTTGATCAGAATTCAAATCTGCTAACTCTGAGCATTTAAGAAAATTAAACGCTGCTGATCCAGAATAAATCAATGAAGCCATCTCCATACTTAGAATATGGAATTTGAAAGGTCAATCTTCCTCCCCCAAAAATAGAAAACTTCCGATGTAGAGTTGAATTTCGACAGTTACAAAACAAAAACTTCAGCTCTAGAGCTAAAGTTTGCCAGTTACAAAAACAAAAACTTCAGCTCTAGAGATGAAGTTCGCGAGTCACCAAAAAAAAACTTCAGCTCTAGAGCTGAAGTTTGCCAGTTACAAAAACAAAAACTTTCTAGAGCTGATGTTCGCTAGTTACAAAACAAAAACTTCAACTCTAGAGCTGAACTTCAGGCCCGGCTACTAGAATGCTGAAGTTTTGCGTGATTGTCTTTGCTACTTCAGCCCCGTATGCTGAAGTTATGCAAAAAAGCGGGTACACTTGCAATTCTTTTTGCAAAGCGGGCACAAGTTAAAACGTGACACAAAAAGCGGGTATAGATGCAAATGCCCCGTCTTATCTAAGGGGGAAGTGAATAGTTAGCCACTAATTAGAGATGTTTTTACTCTTTAGCCACTATTTAAAATGCATTTACTCTTTAACCAGTGCTTAATGAAATTTTACTCGTCCGGACGAAAATACCACTTGAGATATGGTATAAAATAATACCACATTTGATGGGATAAGATGGGATAATAGGTGGGATTAAATTTAGACCCTGTTTGGTTGGAGGTATAAATTTATCCTGGGATTAATTTACCTCTAACCAAACAAGGTATAAATTTAATCCCACCTAATCCCTCTTGCCAAACGACCACTAAGGACATGGTGTCCTCAACTTCATGAATATTGTGTAAATATTAAGGACAACGTGTCCTGTATTTGCACCTTCCGTTGTTAAACTTTAGGACATCATGTCCTTAACTTCATATGTGCAGTGTAAATGTTAAGGACATGACGTCCTTAACTTTATATGTGCAGTGTAAATGTTAAGGACATAATGTCTTTAACTTGTATTTGCACCTTCAGTTGTTAAACTTTAGGACCTCATGTCCTTAACTTCATATGTGCAGTATAAATGTTAAGGACATGGTGTTCTTAACTTCATGTGTACAGTGTAAATGTTAAGGACATAGTATCCTTAACTTTATGAGTATTGTTTAAATATTAAGGACATGAGTGTCCTTAACTTTAGCCTATTTACCCAATGCTACAATTCCTTTAGCCTATTTACCCAAAAAGAGTACGAACTCTATGTTAAACCAGTGTTTTAAAGGGTGTGGGCGTAAGGCGAAGTGTTTTACATGAAGGCATGGGGCGTAAGCCCTATGGGTATTTAATTTTTA
>NW_027438624.1:0-56326 GCF_000715075.1 Nicotiana tabacum | reverse complement strand
CAGCATGGCTCGATAGTTGGAGACTGATACTCCATACCAGCAGGTGGTAGAAATCACATGGAGATTGGAGGGTTTGCAAGGCCAGGAGACATGACAGGGAGGCCAAGAGTCCTCGAGATTCTGGTGGATATAGTGGTGTCCACCAGAAAGTTATATGTTGTGATATTGATACACATGTTCAATTTTCTTATTTATTCTAGTAGGGTGTTGACCTGACCTCATCACTACTCTACCGAGGTTAGCACTTATTGGGTACCGTTGTAGTCTACTTATTATACACTTTTGTACATCCTTTTATGCAGATCCAGGTAGCCTTACCAGCCTAGGCACCGGTGAGTAGAGTTTATCATATGGAGACTTCAAGGTATACCTGCCGGCATCTGCGGGCCTCGGAGTCACCCTCTACCTAGTTCTATTTCATTTTCCCTTTTTATAGATAATGTTGTATGGGGATATTTAGTATACTGTTGTACAGCTTGGGACTTGGTATCACCGGATGTTGGGAGTTTTATTCTGTTGAGTTGCAGAGTTCTTTTATGTTAGTTGTTGAGTTATTTGAAAGTTTTTATCATTTTCTCAGTTAAATTCTGCCTGAATGTTAGGCTTACCTACTCTTAGGGACTAGGTTCCATCACGACATCCTACTGAGAAGATTTTGGTCAGTGACAAGTTGGTATCAAAGCCCTAGGTACATAGGTTTTTCGTGTCAAAAGCAGGAATAGTAGAATCTCACGGATCGGTACAGAAACTTTTGTATTTATCTTCGAGAGGCTATGGAACTGTTAGGAAACTTCACTTATTTGATCCCTTATCATGCGAATTTCCTGGCTTTAGATTTCTAAATCTATGTCTTTCTATTCTCTCATAGATGGTGAGGACATCCACCGCTGGATCCGACGATCAGATATTGTGCTCCCTGATAGAGCCGTGAGAGGCCGGGGCTGGGGCCGCGATCAGGGTTCGGGAGAGGACAAGGAGGGGCATGTAGTGTAGCCAGAGCAGCTGCACGAGCTACGACAGGGGAGCCACCGGTAGCTTCGGTTAGGAGGTAGGCACTTGCGGCGCTTGTTGCTACCCCTTCACTTCAAGAGATGCTCGCCCAATTCTTGAGCATATTTGGTAATCTATCTCAGGCAGGGTTGATTCCACTTGCAACGGCAACATCTCATGCTAGGGTAGGAGCGCAAACTCCAGCGGCCCGTACCCCAGAGGGATTCCATGTTGAACAGGTCCCATAGGTTATACAAGTGCAGCTGGTTGTCCCAGTTCAGCCCGAGGTTAGAGCATCAACTTCTAAGGAGGAGTAGCTCAGGCTCGAGTGGTACAAAAAATACCATCCTCCTTCTTTCAGTGGCCTAGCTACAGAGGACGCACAAGGCTTTCTGGAAAAGTGCCACTGTATTCTCTATAACATGGGTATAGTGAAGACAAGCGGGGGTTCTTTCACTTCTTTCTAGCTATCGGGACTAGCGTACTAGTCTTGGCGGGATTGGGAGGAGGCTAGCCCAACCGAGGCAACTTCACTCACATGGGCTCAATTTTTTGAGATTTAATTGAGATTTTGTTCCCCGGAGCCTTTGGGATACATGGCGCGAGCAGTTTGAGCAGTTGTGCCAGGGTTCTATGATCGTATCAGAGTATGTTCTGAAGTTTAGTGAGTTGTCCAGATATGCACCTGCCTTGGTTTACACAATTAGAGATTTAGTCCATCGATTTATCAAGAGGCTCAACTATGGTATTAGATTCAGCATGGCTCGATAGTTGGAGACTGATACTCCATACCAGTAGGTGGTAGAAATCACATGGAGATTGGAGGGTTTGCAAGGCCAGGAGACATGACCGGGAGGCCAAGAGTCCTCGAGATTCTGGTGGATATAGTGGTGTCCACCAGAAAGTTATATGTTGTGATATTGATACGCATGTGGTGGATTAAGGATTGGGGTCGAAATGCATGTGGTGAGATAAGGTGGTCTTGATATGCTTGTTGGTAGTAGAGGAACTACTTGAAGCCACGTGGTGTGATAAGGTGGGCTAAAACACGGGAAGCTATTTCAAAAAAATGATTTTCAAAACTAAATGCAAGGCTCCCGCGGTGATATAAGGAATGATTATGATTTGTTTTGTGATATGAGACTGTGAGGCAGTACCTCGGTAGTGATGCTTGCTAATACCATTCAATTATATCACTTGTGTTTTGGTTGCTTTGTTTCCTTGGCATATTATTCATTGTTTACTTTTGTGATGCCTTAATTGCCTTAATTCAGTGTATCTATTCTTGGTATATTTTCTTCATTGTTTCATTTTTGTTGTTTATCATTATCACACTATCATATACCTGTTCAATTTTCTTATTTATTCTAGTAGGGTGTTGACCTGACCTCATCACTACTCTACCGAGGTTAGCACTTATTGGGTACCGTTGTAGTCTACTCATTATACACTTTTGCACATCCTTTTATGCAGATCCAGGTAGCCTTACCAGCCTAGGCACTGGTGAGTAGAGTTTAGATATGGAGACTTCAAGGTATACCTGCCGGCGTCTGCGGGCCTCGGAGTCACCCTTTACCTAGTTCTATTTCATTTTCCCTTTTTATAGATAATGTTGTATAGGGATATTTAGTATACTGTTGTAAAGCTTGGGACTTGGTATCACCGGATGTTGGGAGTTTTGTTCTGTTGAGTTGCAGAGTTCTTTTATGTTAGTTGTTGAGTTATTTGAAAGTTTTTATCATTTTCTCACTTAAATTCTGCCTGAATGTTAGGCTTACCTACTCTTAGAGACTAGGTTCCATCATGACATCCTACAGAGGATGTCGTGACAAGTTGGTATCAGAGTCCTAGGTACATAGGTTTTACATGTCAAAAGCAGGATTAGTAGAATCTCATGGATCGGTACAGAAACTTTTGTACTTATCTTCGAAAGGCTATGGAACATTTAGGAAACTTCACTTATTTGATCCCTTATCATGCGAATTTGTTGACTTTAGATTTCTAAATCTATGTCTATCTATTCTCTCACAGATGGTGAGTACATGCACCGGTGGATCCGACGATCAGATACTTGCGCCCCCTGATAGAGCCGTGAGAGGCCGGGGCTGGGGCCGAGGTCTGGGTCCGGTAGAGGACAAGGAGGGGCATGTAGTATAGCCAAAGCAGCTGCACGACCTACGACAGAGGAGCCACCGGTAGCTCTAGTTGGGAGGTAGGCACTTGCGGCACTTGTTGCTAACCCTGCACTTCAGGAGACGCTCGCCCAGTTCTTGAGCATATTTGGTAATCTAGCTCAGGCGGGGTTGATTCCACTTGAAACGGCAACATCTCAAGCTAGGGTAGGAGCGCAAACTCCAGAGGCCCGTACCCCAGAGCAGTGATTCCATGTTGAGCAGGTCCCATAGGTTATATAAGTACAGCTGGTTATCCTTGTTCAGGCCGAGGTTAGGGCATCAACTTCTAAGGAGGAGTAGCTCAGGCTCGAGTGGTACAAAAAATACCATCCTCCTTCTTTCTGTGGCCTAGCTACAGAGGACGCATAAGGCTTTCTAGAAAAGTGCCACTGTATTCTCCATAACATGGTATAGTGAAGACGAGCGGGGGTTCTTTCACTTCTTTCTAGCTATCGGGACTAGCGTACTAGTCTTGGCATATCCAGGTAGCCTTACCAGCCTAGGCACCGGTGAGTAGAGTTTAGATATGGAGACTTCAAGGTATACCTGCCGGCGTCTGCGGGCCTCGGAGTCACCCTCTACCTAGTTCTATTTCATTTTCCCTTTTTATAGATAATGTTGTATGGGGATATTTAGTATATTGTTGTAGAGCTTGGGACTTGGTATCACCGGATGTTAGGAGTTTTATTCTGTTGAGTTGCAGAGTTCTTTTATGTTAGTTGTTGAGTTATTTGAAAGTTTTTATCATTTTCTCAGTTAAATTCTACCTGAATGTTAGGCTTACCTACTCTTAGAGACTAGGTTCCATAACGAAATCCCAGATGAAAATTTGGTCAGTGACAAGTTGGTATCAAAGCCCTAGGTACATAGGTTTTTCGTGTCAAAAGCAGGAATAGTCGAATCTCACAGATCGGTACAGAAACTTTTGTATTTATCTTCGAGAGGCTATGGAACTGTTAGGAAACTTCACTTATTTGATGCCTTATCATGCGAGTTTCTTGAATTTAGATTTCTAAATCTATGTCTTTCTATTCTCTCATAGATGGTGAGGACATCCACCGCTGGATGCGACGATCAGATATTGTGGCCCCTGATAGAGCCGCGAGAGGCCGGGGCTGGGGCCGCGGTCAGGGTCCGGAAGAGGACAAGGAGGGGCATGTAGTGTAGCCAGAGCAGCTGCATGAGCTACGACTGAGGAGCCACCAGTAGCTTCAGTTGGGAGGTAGGCACTTGTGGCGCTTGTTGCTACCACTGCACTTCAAGAGACGCTCGCCCAATTCTTGAGCATATTTGGTAATCTAGCTCAGGCGGGGTTGATTCCACTTGCAACGGCAACATCTCAGGCTAGGGTAGGAGCTCAAACTCTAGCGGCCCGTACCCCAGAGCAGTGATTCCATGTTGAGCAGGTCCCATAGGTTATACAAGTGCAGCTGGCTATCCCAGTTCAGGCCGAGGTTAGGGAATCAACTTCTAAGGAGGAGTAGCTCAGGCTCGAGTGGTACAAAAACTACCATCCTCCTTCTTTCAGTGGCCTAGCTACAAAGGACGCACAAGGCTTTCTGGAAAAGTGCCAGTGTATTCTCCATAACATGTGTATAGTGAAGACGAGCGGGGGTACTTTCACTTTTTTTTAGCTATCGGGACTAGCGTACTAGTCTTGGTGGGATTGGGAGGAGGCTAGCCCAACTGAGGTAGCTTCACTCACATGGGCTCAATTTTTTGAGATTTAATTGAGATTTTGTTCCCCGGAGCCTTTGGGATACATGGCGCGAGCAGTTTGAGCAGTTGTGCCAGGGTTCAATGATCGTATCAGACTATGTTCTAAACTTTAGTGAGTTGTCCAGATATGCACCTGCCTTGTTTTACACAATAAGAGATCGAGTCCGTCGATTTATCAAGAGGCTTAACTATGGTATTAGATTCAGCATGGCTCGATAGTTGGAGACTGATACTCCATACCAGCAGGTGGTAGAAATCACATGGAGATTGGAGGGTTTGCAAGGCCAGGAGACATGACAGGGAGGCCAAGAGTCCTCGAGATTCTGGTGGATATAGTGGTTGTCCACCAGAAAGTTATATGTTGTGATATTGATACACATGTTCAATTTTCTTATTTATTCTAGTAGGGTGTTGACCTGACCTCATCACTACTCTACCGAGGTTAGCACTTATTGGGTACCGTTGTAGTCTACTTATTATACACTTTTGTACATCCTTTTATGCAGATCCAGGTAGCCTTACCAGCCTAGGCACCGGTGAGTAGAGTTTATCATATGGAGACTTCAAGGTATACCTGCCGGCATCTGCGGGCCTCGGAGTCACCCTCTACCTAGTTCTATTTCATTTTCCCTTTTTATAGATAATGTTGTATGGGGATATTTAGTATACTGTTGTACAGCTTGGGACTTGGTATCACCGGATGTTGGGAGTTTTATTCTGTTGAGTTGCAGAGTTCTTTTATGTTAGTTGTTGAGTTATTTGAAAGTTTTTATCATTTTCTCAGTTAAATTCTGCCTGAATGTTAGGCTTACCTACTCTTAGGGACTAGGTTCCATCACGACATCCTACTGAGAAGATTTTGGTCAGTGACAAGTTGGTATCAAAGCCCTAGGTACATAGGTTTTTCGTGTGAAAAGCAGGAATAGTAGAATCTCACGGATCGGTACAGAAACTTTTGTATTTATCTTCGAGAGGCTATGGAACTGTTAGGAAACTTCACTTATTTGATCCCTTATCATGCGAATTTCCTGGCTTTAGATTTCTAAATCTATGTCTTTCTATTCTCTCATAGATGGTGAGGACATCCACCGCTGGATCCGACGATCAGATATTGTGCTCCCTGATAGAGCCGCGAGAGGCCGGGGCTGGGGCCGCGATCAGGGTTCGGGAGAGGACAAGGAGGGGCATGTAGTGTAGCCAGAGCAGCTGCACGAGCTACGACAGGGGAGCCACCGGTAGCTTCGGTTAGGAGGTAGGCACTTGCGGCGCTTGTTGCTACCCCTTCACTTCAAGAGATGCTCGCCCAATTCTTGAGCATATTTGGTAATCTATCTCAGGCAGGGTTGATTCCACTTGCAACGGCAACATCTCATGCTAGGGTAGGAGCGCAAACTCCAGCGGCCCGTACCCCAGAGGGATTCCATGTTGAACAGGTCCCATAGGTTATACAAGTGCAGCTGGTTGTCCCAGTTCAGCCCGAGGTTAGAGCATCAACTTCTAAGGAGGAGTAGCTCAGGCTCGAGTGGTACAAAAAATACCATCCTCCTTCTTTCAGTGGCCTAGCTACAGAGGACGCACAAGGCTTTCTGGAAAAGTGCCACTGTATTCTCTATAACATGGGTATAGTGAAGACAAGCGGGGGTTCTTTCACTTCTTTCTAGCTATCGGGACTAGCGTACTAGTCTTGGCGGGATTGGGAGGAGGCTAGCCCAACCGAGGCAACTTCACTCACATGGGCTCAATTTTTTGAGATTTAATTGAGATTTTGTTCCCCGGAGCCTTTGGGATACATGGCGCGAGCAGTTTGAGCAGTTGTGCCAGGGTTCTATGATCGTATCAGAGTATGTTCTGAAGTTTAGTGAGTTGTCCAGATATGCACCTGCCTTGGTTTACACAATTAGAGATTTAGTCCATCGATTTATCAAGAGGCTCAACTATGGTATTAGATTCAGCATGGCTCGATAGTTGGAGACTGATACTCCATACCAGTAGGTGGTAGAAATCACATGGAGATTGGAGGGTTTGCAAGGCCAGGAGACATGACCGGGAGGCCAAGAGTCCTCGAGATTCTGGTGGATATAGTGGTGTCCACCAGAAAGTTATATGTTGTGATATTGATACGCATGTGGTGGATTAAGGATTGGGGTCGAAATGCATGTGGTGAGATAAGGTGGTCTTGATATGCTTGTTGGTAGTAGAGGAACTACTTGAAGCCACGTGGTGTGATAAGGTGGGCTAAAACACGGGAAGCTATTTCAAAAAAATGATTTTCAAAACTAAATGCAAGGCTCCCGCGGTGATATAAGGAATGATTATGATTTGTTTTGTGATATGAGACTGTGAGGCAGTACCTCGGTAGTGATGCTTGCTAATACCATTCAATTATATCACTTGTGTTTTGGTTGCTTTGTTTCCTTGGCATATTATTCATTGTTTACTTTTGTGATGCCTTAATTGCCTTAATTCAGTGTATCTATTCTTGGTATATTTTCTTCATTGTTTCATTTTTGTTGTTTATCATTATCACACTATCATATACCTGTTCAATTTTCTTATTTATTCTAGTAGGGTGTTGACCTGACCTCATCACTACTCTACCGAGGTTAGCACTTATTGGGTACCGTTGTAGTCTACTCATTATACACTTTTGCACATCCTTTTATGCAGATCCAGGTAGCCTTACCAGCCTAGGCACTGGTGAGTAGAGTTTAGATATGGAGACTTCAAGGTATACCTGCCGGCGTCTGCGGGCCTCGGAGTCACCCTTTACCTAGTTCTATTTCATTTTCCCTTTTTATAGATAATGTTGTATAGGGATATTTAGTATACTGTTGTAAAGCTTGGGACTTGGTATCACCGGATGTTGGGAGTTTTGTTCTGTTGAGTTGCAGAGTTCTTTTATGTTAGTTGTTGAGTTATTTGAAAGTTTTTATCATTTTCTCACTTAAATTCTGCCTGAATGTTAGGCTTACCTACTCTTAGAGACTAGGTTCCATCATGACATCCTACAGAGGATGTCGTGACAAGTTGGTATCAGAGTCCTAGGTACATAGGTTTTACATGTCAAAAGCAGGATTAGTAGAATCTCATGGATCGGTACAGAAACTTTTGTACTTATCTTCGAAAGGCTATGGAACATTTAGGAAACTTCACTTATTTGATCCCTTATCATGCGAATTTGTTGACTTTAGATTTCTAAATCTATGTCTATCTATTCTCTCACAGATGGTGAGTACATGCACCGGTGGATCCGACGATCAGATACTTGCGCCCCCTGATAGAGCCGTGAGAGGCCGGGGCTGGGGCCGAGGTCTGGGTCCGGTAGAGGACAAGGAGGGGCATGTAGTATAGCCAAAGCAGCTGCACGACCTACGACAGAGGAGCCACCGGTAGCTCTAGTTGGGAGGTAGGCACTTGCGGCACTTGTTGCTAACCCTGCACTTCAGGAGACGCTCGCCCAGTTCTTGAGCATATTTGGTAATCTAGCTCAGGCGGGGTTGATTCCACTTGAAACGGCAACATCTCAAGCTAGGGTAGGAGCGCAAACTCCAGAGGCCCGTACCCCAGAGCAGTGATTCCATGTTGAGCAGGTCCCATAGGTTATATAAGTACAGCTGGTTATCCTTGTTCAGGCCGAGGTTAGGGCATCAACTTCTAAGGAGGAGTAGCTCAGGCTCGAGTGGTACAAAAAATACCATCCTCCTTCTTTCTGTGGCCTAGCTACAGAGGACGCATAAGGCTTTCTAGAAAAGTGCCACTGTATTCTCCATAACATGGTATAGTGAAGACGAGCGGGGGTTCTTTCACTTCTTTCTAGCTATCGGGACTAGCGTACTAGTCTTGGCATATCCAGGTAGCCTTACCAGCCTAGGCACCGGTGAGTAGAGTTTAGATATGGAGACTTCAAGGTATACCTGCCGGCGTCTGCGGGCCTCGGAGTCACCCTCTACCTAGTTCTATTTCATTTTCCCTTTTTATAGATAATGTTGTATGGGGATATTTAGTATATTGTTGTAGAGCTTGGGACTTGGTATCACCGGATGTTAGGAGTTTTATTCTGTTGAGTTGCAGAGTTCTTTTATGTTAGTTGTTGAGTTATTTGAAAGTTTTTATCATTTTCTCAGTTAAATTCTACCTGAATGTTAGGCTTACCTACTCTTAGAGACTAGGTTCCATAACGAAATCCCAGATGAAAATTTGGTCAGTGACAAGTTGGTATCAAAGCCCTAGGTACATAGGTTTTTCGTGTCAAAAGCAGGAATAGTCGAATCTCACAGATCGGTACAGAAACTTTTGTATTTATCTTCGAGAGGCTATGGAACTGTTAGGAAACTTCACTTATTTGATGCCTTATCATGCGAGTTTCTTGAATTTAGATTTCTAAATCTATGTCTTTCTATTCTCTCATAGATGGTGAGGACATCCACCGCTGGATGCGACGATCAGATATTGTGGCCCCTGATAGAGCCGCGAGAGGCCGGGGCTGGGGCCGCGGTCAGGGTCCGGAAGAGGACAAGGAGGGGCATGTAGTGTAGCCAGAGCAGCTGCATGAGCTACGACTGAGGAGCCACCAGTAGCTTCAGTTGGGAGGTAGGCACTTGTGGCGCTTGTTGCTACCACTGCACTTCAAGAGACGCTCGCCCAATTCTTGAGCATATTTGGTAATCTAGCTCAGGCGGGGTTGATTCCACTTGCAACGGCAACATCTCAGGCTAGGGTAGGAGCTCAAACTCTAGCGGCCCGTACCCCAGAGCAGTGATTCCATGTTGAGCAGGTCCCATAGGTTATACAAGTGCAGCTGGCTATCCCAGTTCAGGCCGAGGTTAGGGAATCAACTTCTAAGGAGGAGTAGCTCAGGCTCGAGTGGTACAAAAACTACCATCCTCCTTCTTTCAGTGGCCTAGCTACAAAGGACGCACAAGGCTTTCTGGAAAAGTGCCAGTGTATTCTCCATAACATGTGTATAGTGAAGACGAGCGGGGGTACTTTCACTTTTTTTTAGCTATCGGGACTAGCGTACTAGTCTTGGTGGGATTGGGAGGAGGCTAGCCCAACTGAGGTAGCTTCACTCACATGGGCTCAATTTTTTTGAGATTAAATTGAGATTTTGTTCCCCGAAGCCTTTGGGATACATGGCGCGAGCAGTTTGAGCAGTTGTGCCAGGGTTCTATGATAGTATCAGAGTATGTTCTGATGTTTAGTGAGTTGTCCAAATATGCACCTGCCTTGGTTTACACAATTAGAGATCGAGTCCGTCGATTTATCAAGAGGCTCAACTATGGTATTAGATTCAGCATGGCTCGATAGTTGGAGACTGATACTCCATACCAGCAGGTGGTAGAAATCACATGGAGATTGGAGGGTTTGCAAGGCCAGGAGACATGACAGGGAGGCCAAGAGTCCTCGAGATTCTAGTGGATATAGTTTTGTCCACCAGAAAGTTATATGTTGTGATATTGATACGCATGTGGTGGATTAAGGATTGGGGTCGAAATGCATGTGGTGAGATAAGGTGGTCTTGATATGCTTGTTGGTAGTAGAGGAACTACTTGAAGCCACGTGGTGTGATAAGGTGGGCTAAAACACGGGAAGCTATTTCAAAAAAATGATTTTCAAAACTAAATGCAAGGCTCCCGCGGTGATATAAGGAATGATTATGATTTGTTTTGTGATATGAGACTGTGAGGCAGTACCTCGGTAGTGATGCTTGCTAATACCATTCAATTATATCACTTGTGTTTTGGTTGCTTTGTTTCCTTGGCATATTATTCATTGTTTACTTTTGTGATGCCTTAATTGCCTTAATTCAGTGTATCTATTCTTGGTATATTTTCTTCATTGTTTCATTTTTGTTGTTTATCATTATCACACTATCATATACCTGTTCAATTTTCTTATTTATTCTAGTAGGGTGTTGACCTGACCTCATCACTACTCTACCGAGGTTAGCACTTATTGGGTACCGTTGTAGTCTACTCATTATACACTTTTGCACATCCTTTTATGCAGATCCAGGTAGCCTTACCAGCCTAGGCACCGGTGAGTAGAGTTTAGATATGGAGACTTCAAGGTATACCTGCCGGCGTCTGCGGGCCTCGGAGTCACCCTTTACCTAGTTCTATTTCATTTTCCCTTTTTATAGATAATGTTGTATAGGGATATTTAGTATACTGTTGTAAAGCTTGGGACTTGGTATCACCGGATGTTGGGAGTTTTGTTCTGTTGAGTTGCAGAGTTCTTTTATGTTAGTTGTTGAGTTATTTGAAAGTTTTTATCATTTTCTCACTTAAATTCTGCCTGAATGTTAGGCTTACCTACTCTTAGAGACTAGGTTCCATCATGACATCCTACAGAGGATGTCGTGACAAGTTGGTATCAGAGTCCTAGGTACATAGGTTTTACATGTCAAAAGCAGGATTAGTAGAATCTCATGGATCGGTACAGAAACTTTTGTACTTATTTTCGAAAGGCTATGGAACATTTAGGAAACTTCACTTATTTGATCCCTTATCATGCGAATTTGTTGACTTTAGATTTCTAAATCTATGTCTATCTATTCTCTCACAGATGGTGAGTACATGCACCGGTGGATCCGACGATCAGATACTTGCGCCCCCTGATAGAGCCGTGAGAGGCCGGGGCTGGGGCCGAGGTCTGGGTCCGGTAGAGGACAAGGAGGGGCATGTAGTATAGCCAAAGCAGCTGCACGACCTACGACAGAGGAGCCACCGGTAGCTCTAGTTGGGAGGTAGGCACTTGCGGCACTTGTTGCTAACCCTGCACTTCAGGAGACGCTCGCCCAGTTCTTGAGCATATTTGGTAATCTAGCTCAGGCGGGGTTGATTCCACTTGCAACGGCAACATCTCAAGCTAGGGTAGGAGCGCAAACTCCAGAGGCCCGTACCCCAGAGCAGTGATTCCATGTTGAGCAGGTCCCATAGGTTATATAAGTACAGCTGGTTATCCTTGTTCAGGCCGAGGTTAGGGCATCAACTTCTAAGGAGGAGTAGCTCAGGCTCGAGTGGTACAAAAAATACCATCCTCCTTCTTTCTGTGGCCTAGCTACAGAGGACGCATAAGGCTTTCTAGAAAAGTGCCACTGTATTCTCCATAACATGGTATAGTGAAGACGAGCGGGGGTTCTTTCACTTCTTTCTAGCTATCGGGACTAGCGTACTAGTCTTGGCAGATCCAGGTAGCCTTACCAGCCTAGGCACCGGTGAGTAGAGTTTAGATATGGAGACTTCAAGGTATACCTGCCGGCGTCTGCGGGCCTCGGAGTCACCCTCTACCTAGTTCTATTTCATTTTCCCTTTTTATAGATAATGTTGTATGGGGATATTTAGTATATTGTTGTAGAGCTTGGGACTTGGTATCACCGGATGTTAGGAGTTTTATTCTGTTGAGTTGCAGAGTTCTTTTATGTTAGTTGTTGAGTTATTTGAAAGTTTTTATCATTTTCTCAGTTAAATTCTACCTGAATGTTAGGCTTACCTACTCTTAGAGACTTGGTTCCATAACGACATCCCAGATGAAAATTTGGTCAGTGACAAGTTGGTATCAAAGCCCTAGGTACATAGGTTTTATGTGTCAAAAGCAGGAATAGTCGAATCTCACAGATCGGTACAGAAACTTTTGTATTTATCTTCGAGAGGCTATGGAACTGTTAGGAAACTTCACTTATTTGATCCCTTATCATGCGAGTTTCTTGAATTTAGATTTCTAAATATATGTCTTTCTATTCTCTCATAGATGGTGAGGACATCCACCGCTGGATACGACGATCAGATATTGTGCCCCCTGATAGAGCCGCGAGAGGCCGGGGCTGGGGCCGCGGTCAGGGTCCGGAAGAGGACAAGGAGGGGCATGTAGTGTAGCCAGAGCAGCTGCATGAGCTACGACTGAGGAGCCACCAGTAGCTTCAGTTGGGAGGTAGGCACTTGTGGCGCTTGTTGCTACCACTGCACTTCAAGAGACGCTCGCCCAATTCTTGAGCATATTTGGTAATCTAGCTCAGGCGGGGTTGATTCCACTTGCAACGGCAACATCTCAGGCTAGGGTAGGAGCTCAAACTCCAGCGGCCCGTACCCCAGAGCAGTGATTCCATGTTGAGCAGGTCCCATAGGTTATACAAGTGCAGCTGGTTATCCCAGTTCAGGCCGAGGTTAGGGAATCAACTTCTAAGGAGGAGTAGCTCAGGCTCGAGTGGTACAAAAAATACCATCCTCCTTCTTTCAGTGGCCTAGCTACAAAGGACGCACAAGGCTTTCTGGAAAAGTGCCAGTGTATTCTCCATAACATGTGTATAGTGAAGACGAGCGGGGGTACTTTCACTTCTTTTTAGCTATCGGGACTAGCGTACTAGTCTTGGTGGGATTGGGAGGAGGCTAGCCCAACCGAGGTAGCTTCACTCACATGGGCTCAATTTTTTGAGATTAAATTGAGATTTTGTTCCCCGAAGCCTTTGGGATACATGGCGCGAGCAGTTTGAGCAGTTGTGCCAGGGTTCTATGATAGTATCAGAGTATGTTCTGATGTTTAGTGAGTTGTCCAAATATGCACCTGCCTTGGTTTACACAATTAGAGATCGAGTCCGTCGATTTATCAAGAGGCTCAACTATGGTATTAGATTCAGCATGGCTCGATAGTTGGAGACTGTTACTCCATACCAGCAGGTGGTAGAAATCACATGGAGATTGGAGGGTTTGCAAGGCCAGGAGACATGACAGGGAGGCCAAGAGTCCTCGAGATTCTAGTGGATATAGTTTTGTCCACCAGAAAGTTATATGTTGTGATATTGATACGCATGTGGTGGATTAAGGATTGGGGTCGAAATGCATGTGGTGAGATAAGGTGGTCTTGATATGCTTGTTGGTAGTAGAGGAACTACTTGAAGCCACGTGGTGTGATAAGGTGGGCTAAAACACGGGAAGCTATTTCGAAAAAATGATTTTCAAAACTAAATGCAAGGCTCCCGCGGTGATATAAGGAATGATTATGATTTGTTTTGTGATATGAGACTGTGAGGCAGTACCTCGGTAGTGATGCTTGCTAATACCATTCAATTATATCACTTGTGTTTTGGTTGCTTTGTTTCCTTGGCATATTATTCATTGTTTACTTTCGTGATGCCTTAATTGCCTTAATTCAGTGTATCTATTCTTGGTATATTTTCTTCATTGTTTCATTTTTGTTGTTTATCATTATCACACTATCATATACCTGTTCAATTTTCTTATTTATTATAGTAGGGTGTTGACCTGACCTCATCACTATTCTACCGAGGTTAGGCTTGGCACTTACTGGGTACCGTTGTAGTCTACTCATTCTACACTTTTGCACATTCTTTTATGCAGATCCAGGTATCCTTACCAGCCTAGGCACCGGTGAGTAGAGTTTAGATATGGAGACTTCTGGGTATACCTGCCGGTATCCGTGGGCCTCAAAGTCACCCTCTACCTAGTTCTATTTCATTTTCCCTTTTTATTGATAATGTTGTATAGGGATATTTAGTACACTATTGTAAAGCTTGGGACTTGGTATCACCGGATGTTGGGAGTTTTGTTCTTTTGAGTTGCAGAGTTCTTTTATGTTAGTTGTTGAGTTTTTTGAAAGTTTTTATCATTTTCTCAGTTAAATTCTGCCTGAATGTTAGGCTTACCTACTCTTAGAGACTAGGTTTCATTACGACATCCTACAGAGGAAAATTTGGTCAGTGACAAGTTGGTATCAAAGCCCTAGGTACATAGGTTTTACGTGTCAAAAGCAGGAATAGTAGAATCTCACGGATCGGTACAGAAACTTTTGTATTTATCTTCGAGAGGCTATGGAACTATTAGGAAACTTCACTTATTTGATCCCTTATCATGCGAATTTCTTGACTTTAGATTTCTAAATCTATGTCTTTCTATTCTCTCATAGATGGTGAGGACATCCACCGCTGGATCCGACGATCAGATATTGTGCCCCCTGGTAGAGCCGCGAGAGGCCGGGGCTGGGGCCGCGGTCACGGTCTGGGAGAGGACAAGGAGGGGCATGTAGTGTAGCCAGAGCAGCTGCACGAGGTACGACAGAGGAGCCACCGGTAGCTTCAGTTGGGAGGTAGGCACTTGTGGCGCTTGTTGCTACCCCTGCACTTCAAGAGACGCTCGCCCAATTCTTGAGCATATTTGGTAATCTATCTCAGGCGGGGTTGATTCCATTTGCAACGGCAACATCTCAGGCTAGGGTAGGAGCGCAAACTCCAGCGGCCCGTACCCCAGAGCAGTGATTCCATGTTGAGCAGGTCCCATAGGTTATACAAGTGCAGCTAGTTGTCCCAGTTCAGGCCGAGGTTAGGGCATCAACTTCTAAGGAGGAGTAGCTCAGGCTCGAGTGGTACAAAAAATACCATCCTCCTTCTTTCAGTGGCCTAGCTACAGAGGACGCACAAGGCTTTCCGGAAAAGTGCCACTGTATTCTCTATAACATGGGTATAGTGAAGACGAGCGGGGGTTCTTTCACTTCTTTCTAGCTATCGGGACTAGCGTACTAGTCTTGGTGGGATTGGGAGGAGTCTAGCCAAACCGAGGCAGCTTCACTCACATGGGCTCAATTATTTGAGATTTAATTGAGAGTTTGTTCCCCGGAGCCTTTGGGATACATGGCGCGAGCAGTTTGAGCAGTTGTGCCAGGGTTCTATGATCGTAGCAGAGTATGTTCTGAAGTTTAGTGAGTTTTCCAGATATGCACCTGCCTTGGTTTACACAATTAGAGATCTAGTCCGTCGATTTATCAAGAGGCTCAACTATGGTATTAGATTTAGCATGGCTCGATAGTTGGAGACTGATACTCCATACCAGCAGGTGGTAGAAATCACATGGAGATTGGAGGGTTTGCAAGGCCAGGAGACATGACAGGGAGGCCAAGAGTCCTCGAGATTCTGGTGGATATAGTGGTGTCCACCAGAAAGTTATATGTTGTGATATTGATACGCATTTGGTGGATTAAGGATTGGGGTCGAAATGCATGTGGTGAGATAAGGTGGTCTTGATATGCTTGTTGGTAGTAGAGGAACTACTTGAAGCCACGTGGTGTGATAAGGTGGGCTAAAACACGGGAAGATATTTCGAAAAAATGATTTTCAAAACTAAATGGAAGGCTCCCGCGGTGATATAAGGAATGATTATGATTTGTTTTGTGATATGAGACTGTGAGGCAGTACCTCGGTAGTGATGCTTGCTAATACCATTCAATTATATCACTTGTGTTTTGGTTGCTTTATTTCCTTGGCATATTATTCATTGTTTACTTTCGTGATGCCTTAATTGCCTTAATTCAGTGTATCTATTCTTGGTATATTTTCTTCATTGTTTCATTTTTGTTGTTTATCATTATCACACTATCATATACCTGTTCAATTTTCTTATTTATTATAGTAGGGTGTTGACCTGACCTCATCACTACTCTACCAAGGTTAGCACTTATTGGGTACCGTTGTAGTCTACTCATTCTACACTTTTGCACATCCTTTTATGCAGATCCAGGTAGCCTTACCAGCCTAGGCACCGGTGAGTAGAGTTTAGATATGGAGACTTCAAGGTATACCTGCCGGCGTCTTCGGGCCTCGGAGTCACCCTCTACCTAGTTCTATTTCATTTTCCCTTTTTATAGATAATGTTGTATGGGGATATTTAGTATACTGTTGTAAAGCTTGGGACTTGGTATCACCGGATGTTGGGAGTTTTATTCTGTTGAGTTGCAGAGTTCTTTTATGTTAGTTGTTGAGTTATTTGAAAGTTTTTATCATTTTCTCAGTTAAATTCTGCCTGAATGTTAGGCTTACCTACTCTTAGAGACTAGGTTCCATCACGACATCCTACAGAGGAAAATTTGGTCAGTGACAAGTTGGTATCAAAGCCCTAGGTACATAGGTTTTACGTGTCAAAAGTAGGAATAGTAGAATCTCACGGATCGGTAAGAAACTTTTGTATTTATATTCGAGAGGCTATGGAACTGTTAGGAAACTTCACTTATTTGATCCCTTATCATGCGAATTTCTTGAATTTAGATTTCTAAATCTATGTCTTTCTATTCTCTCATTGATGGTGAGGACATCCACCGCTGGATCCGACGATCAGATATTGTGCCCCCTGATAGAGCCGCGAGAGGCCGGGGCTGGGGCCGCGGTCAGGTTCCGGGAGAGGACAAGGAGGGGCATGTAGTGTAGCCAGAGCAGGTGCACGAGCTACGACAGAGGAGCCACCGGTAGCTTCAGTTGGGATGTAGGCACTTGTGGCGCTTGTTGCTACCCCTGCACTTCAAGAGACGCTCGCCCAATTCTTGAGCATATTTGGTAATCTAGCTCAGGCGGGGTTGATTCCACTTGCAACGGCAACATCTCAGGCTAGGGTAGGAGCGCAAACTCCAGCGGCCGTACCCTAGAGCAGTGATTCCATGTTGAGCAGGTCCCATAGGTTATACAAGTGCAGCTGGTTGTCCCAGTTCAGGCCGAGGTTAGGGCATCAACTTCTTAAGAGGAGTAGCTCAGGCTCGAGTGGTACAAAAAATAACATCCTCCTTCTTTCAGTGGCCTAGCTACGGAGGACGCACAAGGCTTTCTAGAAAAGTGCCATTGTATTCTCCATAAAATGGGTATAGTGAAGACGAGCGGGGGTTCTTTCACTTCTTTCTAGCTATTGGGACTAGCATACTAGTCTTGGTGGGATTGGAAGGAGGCTAGCCCAACCGAGGCAGCTTCACTCACATGGGCTCATTTTTTGAGATTTAATTGAGATTTTGTTCCCCGGAGCCTTTGGGATACATGGCGCGAGCAGTTTGAGTAGTTATGCTAGGGTTCTATGATCGTATCAGAGTATGTTCTAAAGTTTAGTGAGTTGTCCAGATATGCACCTGCCTTGGTTTACACAATTAGAGATCGAGTCCGTCGATTTATCAAGAGGCTCAACTATGGTATTAGATTCAGCATGGCTCGATAGTTGGAGACTGATACTCCATACCAGCAGGTGGTAGAAATCACATGGAGATTGGAGGGTTTGCAAGGCCAGGAGACATGACAGGGAGGCCAAGAGTCCTCGAGATTCTGGTGGATATAGTGGTGTCCACCAGAAAGTTATATGTTGTGATATTGATATGCATGTGGTGGATTAAGGATTGGGGTCGAAATGCATGTGGTGAGATAAGGTGGTCTTGATATGCTTGTTGGTAGTAGAGGAACTACTTGAAGCCACGTGGTGTGATAAGGTGGGCTAAAACACGGAAAGCTATTTCAAAAAAATGATTTTCAAAACTAAATGCAAGGCTCCCGCGGTGATATAAGGAATGATTATGACTTGTTTTGTGATATGAGACTGTGCGGCAGTACCTCGGTAGTGATGCTTGCTAATACCATTCAATTATATCACTTGTGTTTTGGTTGCTTTGTTTCCTTGGCATATTATTCATTGTTTACTTTCGTGATGCCTTAATTGCCTTAATTCAGTGTATCTATTCTTGGTATATTTTCTTCATTGTTTCATTTTTGTTGTTTATCATTATCACACTATCATATACCTGTTCTATTTTCTTATTTATTCTAGTAGGGTGTTGACCTGAGCTCAGCACTACTCTACCGAGGTTAGCACTTATTGGGTACCGTTGTAGTCTACTCATTCTACACTTTTGCACATCCTTTGATGCAGATCCAGGTAGCCTTACCAGCCTAGGCACCGGTGAGTAGTGTTTAGATATGGAGAATTCAAGGTATACCTGCCGGCGTCTGCGGGCCTCGGAGTCACCCTCTACCTAGTTTCTATTTCATTTTCCCTTTTTATAGATAATGTTGTATGGGGATATTTAGTATACTGTTGTAGAGCTTGGGACTTGGTATCACCGGATGTTGGAAGTTTTATTCTGTTGAGTTGCAGAGTTCTTTTATGTTAGTTGTAGAGTTATTTGAAAGTTTTTACCATTTTCTCAGTTAAATGCTGCCTGAATGTTAGGCTTACCTACTCTTAGAGACTAGGTTCCATCACGACATCCTACAGAGGAAAATTTGGTCAGTGACAAGTTGGTATCAAAGACCTAGGTATATAGGTTTTACGTGTCAAAAGCAGGAATAGTAGAATCTCATAGATCGGTGCAAAAACTTTTGTATTTATCTTCGAGAGGCTATGGAACTGTTAGGAAACTTCACTTATTTGATCCCTTATCATACGAATTTCTTGACTTTAGATTTCTAAATCTATGTCTTTCTATTCTCTCATAGATGGTGAGGACATCCACCGCTGGATCCGATGATCAGATATTGTGCCCCCTGATAGAGCCGCGAGAGGCCGGGGCTGGGGCCGCGGTCAGGGTCCGGGAGAGGACAAGGAGGGGCATGTAGTATAGCCAAAGCAGCTGCACGAGCTACGACAGAGGAGCCACCGGTAGCTCTAGTTGGGAGGTAGGCACTTGCGGCGCTTGTTGCTACCCCTGCACTTCAAGAGACGCTCGCCCAATTCTTGAGCATATTTGGTAATCAAGCTCAGGCGGGGTTGATTCCACTTGCAACGACAACATCTCAGGCTAGGGTAGGAGCTCAAACTCTAGCGGCCCGTACCCCAAAGCAGTGATTCCATGTTGAGCAGGTCCCATAGGTTATACAAGTGCAGCTGGTTGTCCCAGTTCAGGCCGAGGTTAGGGCATCAACTTCTAAGGAGGAGTAGCTCAGGCTCGAGTGGTACAAAAAATACCATCCTCCTTCTTTCAGTGGCCTAGCTACAGAGGACGCACAAGGCTTTCTAGCAAAGTGCCAGTGTAGTCTCCATAACATGGGTATAGTGAAGACGAGCGGGGGGTTCTTTCACTTCTTTCTAGCTATCGGGACTAGCGTACTAGTCATGGTGGGATTGGGAGGAGGCTAGCCCAACTGAGGCAGCTTCACTCACTTGGGCTCAATTTTTTGAGATTTAATTGAGATTTTGTTCCCCGAAGCCTTTGGGATACATGACGCGAGCAGTTTGAGCAGTTTGAGCAGTTGTGCCAGGGTTCTATGATCGTATCAGAGTATGTTCTGATGTTTAGTGAGTTGTCCATATATGCACCTGCCTTGGTTTACACAATTAGAGATCGAGTCCGTCGATTTATCAAGAGGCTCAACTATGGTATTAGATTTAGCATGGCTCGATAGTTGGAGACTGATACTCCATACCAGCAGGTGGTAGAAATCACATGGAGATTGGAGGGTTTGCAAGGCCAGGAGACATGACAGGGAGGCCAAGAGTCCTCCAGATTCTGGAGGATATAGTGGTGTCCACCAGAAAGTTATATGTTGTGATATTGATACGCATGTGGTGGATTAAGTATTGGGGTCGAAATGCATGTGGTGAGATAAGGTGGTCTTGATATGCTTGTTGGAAGTAGAGGAACTACTTGAAGCCACGTGGTGTGATAAGGTGGGCTAAAACACGGGAAGCTATTTCGAAAAAATGTTTTTCAAAACTAAATGCAAGGTTCCCGCGGTGATATAAGGAATGATTATGATTTGTTTTGTGATATGAGACTATGAGGCAGTACCTCGGTAGTGATGCTTGCTAATACCAATCAATTATATCACTTGTGTTTTGGTTGCTTTGTTTCCTTGGCATATTATTCATTGTTTACTTTCGTGATGCCTTAATTGCATTAATTCAGTGTATCTATTCTTGGTATATTTTCTTCATTGTTTCATTTTTGTTGTTTATCATTATCACACTATCATATACCTATTCAATTTTCTTATTTATTATAGTAGGGTGTTGACCTGACCTCATCACTACTCTACCGAGGTTAGCACTTATTGGGTACCATTGTAGTCTACTCATTCTACACTTTTGCACATCCTTTTATGCAGATCCATGTAGCCTTACCAGCCTAGGCACCTGTGAGTAGAGTTTAGATATGGAGACTTCAAGGTATACCTGCAGGCGTCTGCGGGCATCGGAGTCACCCTCTACCTAGTTCTATTTCATTTTCCCTTTTTATAGATAATGTTGTATGGGGATATTTAGTATATTGTTGTAGAGCACGGGACTTGGTATCACCGGATGTTGGGAGTTTTATTCTGTTGAGTTGCAGAGTTCTTTTATGTTAGTTGTTGAGTTATTAGAAAGTTTTTATCATTTTCTCAGTTAAATTCTGCCTGAATGTTAGGCTTACCTACTCTTAGAGACTAGGTTCCATCACGACATCCTACAGAGGAAAATTTGGTCAGTGACAAGTTGGTATCAAAGCCCTGGGTACATAGGTTTTACGTGTCAAAAGCAGGAATAGTAGAATCACACAGATCGGTACAGAAACTTTTGTATTTATCTTCGAGAGGCTATGGAACTGTTAGGAAACTTCACTTATTTGATCCCTTATCATGCGAATTTCTTGACTTTAGATTTCTAAATCTATGTCTTTCTATTCTCTCATAGATGGTGAGGACATCCACCGCTGGATCCGACGATTAGATATTGTGCCCCCTGATAGAGCCGCGAGAGGCCGGGGCTGGGGCCGCGGTCAGGGTCCAGAAGAGGACAAGGAGGGGCATGTAGTATAGCCAAAGCAGCTGCACGAGCTACGACAGAGGAGCCACCGGTAGCTTCAGTTGGGAGGTAAACTTTGTGGCGCTTGATGCTACCCCTGCACTTCAAGAGACGCTCGCCCAATTCTTGAGCATATTTGGTAATCTAGCTCAGGCAGGGTTGATTCCACTTGCAACGACAACATCTCAGGCTAGGGTAGGAGCTCAAACTCCAGCGGCCCATACCCTAGAGCAGTGATTCCATGTTGAGCAGGTCCCATAGGTTATACAAGTGCAGTTGGTTGTCCCAGTTCAGGCCGAGGTTAGGGCATCAACTTCTAAGGAGGAGTAGCTCAGGCTCGAGTGGTACAAAAAATACCATCCTCCTTCTTTCAGTGGCCTAGCTACAGAGGACGCACAAGGCTTTCTGGAAAAGTGCCACTGTATTCTCCATAGCATGGGTATAGTGAAGACGAGCGGGGGTTCTTTCACTTCTTTCTAGCTATCGGGACTAGCGTACTAGTCTTGGTGGGATTGGGAGGAGGCTAGCCCAACTGAGGCAGCTTCACTCACATGGGCTCAATTTTTTGAGATTTAATTGAGATTTTGTTCCCCGAAGCCTTTGGGATACATGGCGCGAGCAGTTTGAGCAGTTGTGCCAGGGTTCTATGATCGTATCAGAGTATGTTCTGATGTTTAGTGAGTTGTCCAGATATGCACCTGCCTTGGTTTACACAATTAGAGATCGAGTCCGTCGATTTATCAAGAGGCTCAACTATGGTATTAGATTCAGCATGGCTCGATAGTTGGAGACTGTTACTCCATACCAGCAGGTGGTAGAAATCACATGGAGATTGGAGGGTTTGCAAGGCCAGGAGACATGACAGGGAGGCCAAGAGTCCTCGAGATTCTGGTGGATATAGTGGTGTCCACCAGAATGTTATATGTTGTGATATTGATACGCATGTGGTGGATTAAGTATTGGGGTCGAAATGCATGTGGTGAGATATGGTGGTCTTTATATGCTTGTTGGTAGTAGAGGAACTACTTGAAGCCACGTGGTGTGATAAGGTGGACTAAAACACGGGAAGCTATTTCGAAAAAATGATTTTCAAAACTAAATGCAAGGCTCCCGCGGTGATATAAGGAATGATTATGATTTGTTTTGTGATATGAGACAGTGAGGCAGTACCTCGGTAGTGATGCTTGCTAATACCATTCAATTATATCACTTGTGTTTTGGTTGCTTTGTTTCCTTGGCATATTATTCATTGTTTACTTTCGTGATGCCTTAATTGCCTTAATTCAGTGTATCTATTCTTGGTATATTTTCTTCATTGTTTCATTTTTGTTGTTTATCATTATCACACTATCATATACCTGTTCAATTTTCTTATTTATTCTAGTAGGGTGTTGACCTGACCTCATCACTACTCTACCGAGGTTAGCACTTATTGAGTACCGTTGTAGTCTACTCATTCTACACTTTTGCACATCCTTTTATGCAGATCCAGGAATCCTTACCAGCCTAGGCACCGGTGAGTAGAGTTTAGATATGGAGACTTCAAGGTATACCTGCCGGCGTCCGCGGGCCTCAGAGTCACCCTCTACCTAGTTCTATTTCATTTTCCCTTTTTATAGATAATGTTTTATAGGGATATTTAGTACACTGTTGTAAAGCTTGGGACTTGGTATCACTGGATGTTGGGAGTTTTGTTCTGTTGAGTTGCAGAGTTCTTTTATGTTAATTGTTGAGTTATTTGAAAGTTTTTATCATTTTCTCTGTTAAATTCTGCCTAAATGTTAGGCTTACCTACTCTTAGAGACTAGGTTCCATCACGACATCCTACAGAGGAAATTTTGGTCAGTGACAAGTTGGTATCAAAGCCCTAGGTACATAGGTTTTACGTGTCAAAAGCATGAATATTAGAATCTCACGGATCGGTACAGAAACTTTTGTATTTATCTTCGAGAGGCTATGGAACTGTTAGGAAACTTCACTTATTTGATCCCTTATCATGCGAATATCTTGACTTTAGATTTCTAAATCTATGTCTTTCTATTCTCTCATAGATGGTGAGGACATCCACCGCTGGATCCGACGATCAGATATTGTGCCCCCTGATAGAGCCGCGAGAGGCCGGGGCTGGGGCCGCGGTCAGGGTCCGGGAGAGGACAAGGAGGGTCATGTAGTGTAGCCAGAGCAGCTGCACGAGCTACGACAGAGGAGCCACCGGTAGCTTCAGTTGGGAGGTAGGCACTTGTGGCGCTTGTTGCTACCCCTGCACTTCAAGAGACGCTCGCCCAATTCTTGAGCATATTTGGTAATCTAGCTCGGGCAGGGTTGATTCCATTTGCAACGGCAACATCTCAGGCTAGGGTAGGAGCGCAAACTCCAGCGGCCCGTACCCCAGACCAGTGATTCCATGTTGAGCAGGTCCCATAGGTTATACAAGTGCAGCTGGTTGTCCCAGTTCAGGCAGAGGTTAGGGCATCAACTTCTAAGGAGGAGTAGCTCAGGCTCGAGTGGTACAAAAAATACCATCCTCCTTCTTTTAGTGGCCTAGCTACAGAGGACGCACAAGGCTTTCTGGAAAAGTGCCATTGTATTCTCCATAACATGGGTAGAGTGAAGACGAGCGGGGGTTCTTTCACTTCTTTCTAGCTATCGGGACTAGCGTACTAGTCTTGGTGGGATTGGGAGGAGGCTAGCCCAACTAAGGCAGCTTCACTCACATGGGCTCAATTTTTTGAGATTTAATTGAGATTTTGTTCCCCGAAGACTTTGGGATACATGGCGCGAGCAGTTTGAGCAGTTGTGCCAGGGTTCTATGATCGTATCAGAGTATGTTCTGATGTTTAGTGAGTTGTCCAGATATGCACCTGCCTTGGTTTACACAATTAGAGATCGAGTCCGTCGATTTATCAAGAGGCTCAACTATGGTATTAGATTCAGCATGGCTCGATAGTTGGAGACTGTTACTCCATACCAGCAGGTGGTAGAAATCACATGGAGATTGGAGGGTTTGCAAGGCTAGGAGACATGACAGGGAGGCCAAGAGTCCTCGAGATTCTGGTGGATATAGTGGTGTCCACCAGAAAGTTATATGTTGTGATATTGATACGCATGTGGTGGATTAAGGATTGGGGTCGAAATGCATGTGGTGAGATAAGGTGGTCTTGATATGCTTGTTGGTAGTAGAGGAACTACTTGAAGCCACGTGGTGTGATAAGGTGGGCTAAAACACGGGAAGCTATTTCGAAAAAATGATTTTCAAAACTAAATGGAAGGATCCCGCGGTGATATAAGGAATGATTATGATTTGTTTTGTGATATGAGACTGTGAGGCAGTACCTCGGTAGTGATGCTTGCTAATACCATTCAATTATATCACTTGTGTTTTGGTTCCTTTTTTTCCTTGGCATATTATTCATTGTTTACTTTCGTGATGCCTTAATTGCCTTAATTCAGTGTATCTATTCTTGGTATATTTTCTTCATTGTTTAATTTTTGTTGTTTATCATTATCACACTATCATATACCTGTTCAATTTTCTTATTTATTCTAGTAGGGTGTTGACCTGACCTCATCACTACTCTACCGAGGTTAGCACTTATTGGGTACCGTTGTAGTCTACTCATTCTACACTTTTGCACATCCTTTTATGCAGATCCAGTTATCCTTACCAGCCTAGGCATCGGTGAGTAGAGTTTAGATATGGAGAATTCAAGGTATACCTGCCGGCGTCTGCGGGCCTCGGAGTCACCCTCTACCTAGTTCTATTTCATTTTCCCTTTTTATAGATAATGTCATATGGGGATATTTAGTATACTGTTGTAGAGCTTGGGACTTGGTATCACCGCATGTTGGGAGTTTTATTCTGTTGAGTTACAGAGTTCTTTTATGTTAGTTGTTGAGTTATTTGAAAGTTTTTATCATTTTCTCAGTTAAATTCTGCCTGAATGTTAGGCTTACCTACTCTTAGAGACTAGGTTCCATCACGACATCCTACAGAGGAAAATCTGGTCAGTGATAAGTTGGTATCAAATCCCTAGGTATATAGGTTTTACGTGTCAAAAGCAGGAATAGTAGAATCTCACGGATCGATACAGAAACTTTTGTATTTATCTTCGAGAGGCTATGGAACTGTTAGGAAACTTCACTTATTTGATCCCTTATCATGCGAATTTCTTGACTTTAGATTTCTAAATCTATGTCTTTCTATTCTCTCATAGATGGTGAGGACATCCACCGCTAGATCCGACGATCAGATATTGTGCCCCCTGATAGAGCCGCGAGAGGCCGGGGCTGGGGCCGCGGTCAGGGTCCGGGAGAGGACAAGGAGGGGCATGTAGTGTAGCCAGAGTAGCTGCACGAGCTATGACAGAGGAGCCACCGGTAGCTTCAGTTGGGAGGTAGGCACTTGTGGCGCTTGTTGCTACCCCTGCACTTCAAGAGACGCTCGCCCAATTCTTGAGCATATTTGGTAATCAAGCTCAGGCAGGGTTGATTCCACTTGCAACGACAACATCTCAGGCTAGGGTAGGAGCTCAAACTCCAGCGGCCCGTACCCTAGAGCAGTGATTCCATGTTGAGCAGGTCCCATAGGCTATACAAGTGCAGCTGGTTGTCCCAGTTCAGGCCGAGGTTAGGGCATCAACTTCTAAGGAGGAGTAGCTCAGGCTCGAGTGGTACAAAAATACCATCCTCCTTCTTTCAGTGGCCTAGCTACAGAGGACGCACAAGGCTTTCTAGCAAAGTGCCAGTGTAGTCTCCATAACATGGGTATAGTGAAGACGAGCGGGGGTTCTTTCACTTCTTTCTAGCTATTGGGACTAGCGTACTAGTCATGGTGGGATTGGGAGGAGGCTAGCCCAACCGAGGCAGCTTCACTCACTTGGGCTCAATTTTTTGAGATTTAATTGAGATTTTGTTCCCCGGAGCCTTTGGGATACATGGCGCGAGCAGTTTGAGCAGTTGTGCCAGGGTTCTATGATCGTATCAGAGTATGTTCTAAAGTTTAGTGAGTTGTCCAGATATGCACCTGCCTTGGTTTACACAATTAGAGATCGAGTCCGTCGATTTATCAAGAGGCTCAACTATGGTATTAGATTTAGCATGGCTCGATAGTTGGAGACTGATACTCCATACCAGCAGGTGGTAGAAATCACATGGAGATTGGAGGGTTTGCAAGGCCAGGAGACATGACAGGGAGGCCAAGAGTCCTCGAGATTCTGGTGGATATAGTGGTGTCCACCAGAAAGTTATATGTTGTGATATTGATACGCATGTGTGGATTAAGTATTGGGGTCGAAATGCATGTGGTGAGATAAGGTGGTCTTGATATGCTTGTTGGTAGTAGAGGAACTACTTGAAGCCACGTGGTGTGATACGGTGGGCTAAAACATGGGTAGTTATTTCGAAAAAATGATTTTCAAAACTAAATGCAAGGTTCCCGCGGTGATATAAGGAATCATTATGATGTGTTTTGTGATATGAGACTGTGAGGCAGTACCTCGGTAGTGATGCTTGCTAATACCATTCAATTATATCACTTGTGTTTTGGTTGCTTTGTTTCCTTGGCATATTATTCATTGTTTACTTTCGTGATGCCTTAATTGCCTTAATTCAGTGTATCTATTCTTGGTATATTTTCTTCATTGTTTAATTTTTGTTGTTTATCATTATCACACTATCATATACCTGTTCAATTATCTTATTTATTCTAGTAGGGTGTTGACCTGACCTCATCACTACTCTACCGAGGTTAGCACTTATTGGGTACCGTTCTAGTCTACTCATTCTACACTTTTGCACATCCTTTTATGCAGATCCAGGTATCCTTACCAGCCTAGGCACCGGTGAGTAGAGTTTAGATATGGAGAATTCAAGGTATACCTGCCGGCGTCTGCGGGCCTCGGAGTCACCCTCTACCTAGTTCTATTTCATTTACCCTTTTTATAGATAATGTTCTATGGGGATATTTAGTATACTGTTGTAGAGCTTGGGACTTGGTATCACCGGATTTTGGGAGTTTTATTCTGTTGAGTTGCAGAGTTCTTTTATGTTAGTTGTTGAGTTATTTGAAAGTTTTTATCATTTTCTCAGTTAAATTCTGCCTGAATGTTAGGCTTACCTACTCTTAGAGACTAGGTTCTATCACGACATCCTACAGAGGAAAATCTGGTCAGTGATAAGTTGGTATCAAATCCCTAGGTATATAGGTTTTACGTGTCAAAAGCAGGAATAGTAGAATCTCACGGATCGATACAGAAACTTTTGTATTTATCTTCGAGAGGCTATGGAACTGTTAGGAAACTTCACTTATTTGATCCCTTATCATGCGAATTTCTTGACTTTAGATTTCTAAATCTATGTCTTTCTATTCTCTCATAGATGGTGAGGACATCCACCGCTGGATCCGACGATCAGATATTGTGCCCCCTGATAGAGCCGCGAGAGGCCGGGGCTGGGGCCGCGGTCAGGGTCCGAGAGAGGACAAGGAGGGGCATGTAGTGTAGCCAGAGTAGCTGCACGAGCTATGACAGAGGAGCTACCGGTAGCTTCAGTTGGGAGGTAGGCACTTGTGGCGCTTGTTGCTACCCCTGCACTTCAAGAGACGCTCGCCCAATTCTTGAGCATATTTGGTAATCAAGCTCAGGCGGGGTTGATTCCACTTGCAACGACAACATCTCAGGCTAGGGTAGGAGCTCAAACTCCAGCGGCCCGTACCCCAGAGCAGTGATTCCATGTTGAGTAGGTCCTATAGGTTATACAAGTGCAGCTGGTTGTCCCAGTTCAGGCCGAGGTTAGGGCATCAACTTCTAAGGAGGAGTAGCTCAGGCTCGAGTGGTACAAAAAATACCATCCTCCTTCTTTCAGTGGCCTAGCTACAGAGGACGCACAAGGCTTTCTAGCAAAGTGCCAGTGTAGTCTCCATAACATGGGTATAGTGAAGACGAGCGGGGGTTCTTTCACTTCTTTCTAGCTATTGGGACTAGCGTACTAGTCATGGTGGGATTGGGAGGAGGCTAGCCCAACCGAGGCAGCTTCACTCACTTGGGCTCAATTTTTTGAGATTTAATTGAGATTTTGTTCCCCGGAGCCTTTGGGATACATGGCGCGAGCAGTTTGAGCAGTTGTGCCAGGGTTCTATGATCGTATCAGAGTATGTTCTAAAGTTTAGTGAGTTGTCCAGATATGCACCTGCCTTGGTTTACACAATTAGAGATCGAGTCCGTCGATTTATCAAGAGGCTCAACTATGGTATTAGATTCAGCATGGCTCGATAGTTGGAGACTGATACTCCATACCAGCAGGTGGTAGAAATCACATGGAGATTGGAGGGTTTGCAAGGCCAGGAGACATGACAGGGAGGCCAAGAGTCCTCGAGATTCTGGTGGATATAGTGGTGTCCACCAGAAAGTTATATGTTGTGATATTGATACGCATGTGTGGATTAAGTATTGGGGTCGAAATGCATGTGGTGAGATAAGGTGGTCTTGATATGCTTGTTGGTAGTAGAGGAACTACTTGAAGCCACGTGGTGTGATACGGTGGGCTAAAACACGGGTAGCTATTTCGAAAAAATAATTTTAAAAACTAAATGCAAGGTTCCCGCGGTGATATAAGGAATGATTATGATTTGTTTTGTGATATGAGACTGTGAGGCAGTACCTCGGTAGTGATGCTTGCTAATACCATTCAATTATATCACTTGTGTTTTGGTTGCTTTGTTTCCTTGGCATATTATTCATTGTTTACTCTCGTGATGCCTTAATTGCCTTAATTCAGTGTATCTATTCTTGGTATATTTTCTTCATTGTTTCATTTTTGTTGTTTATCATTATCACACTATCATATACCTGTTCAATTTTCTTATTTATTATAGTAGGGTGTTGACCTGACCTCATCACTACTCTACCGAGGTTAGGCTTGGCACTTACTGGGTACCGTTGTAGTCTACTCATTCTACACTTTTGCACATCCTTTTATGCAGATCCAGGTATCCTTACCAGCCTAGGCATCGGTGAGTAGAGTTTAGATATGGAGACTTCAAGGTATACCTGCCGGCGTCCGCGGGCCTCAGAGTCACCCTCTACCTAGTTCTATTTCATTTTCCCTTTTTATAGATAATGTTGTATAGGGATATTTAGTACACTGTTATAAAGCTTGGGACTTGGTATCACCGGATGTTGGGAGTTTTGTTCTGTTGAGTTGCAGAGTTCTTTTATGTTAGTTGTTGAGTTATTTGAAAGTTTTTATCATTTTCTCAGTTAAATTCTGCTTGAATGTTAGGCTTACCTACTCTTAGAGACTAGGTTCCATCACGACATCCTACAGAGCAAAATTTGGTCAGTGACATGTTGGTATCAAAGCCCTAGGTACATAGGTTTTACGTGTCAAAAGCAGGAATAGTAGAATTTCACGGATCGGTACAGATACTTTTGTATTTATCTTCGAGAGGTTATAGAACTGTTAGGAAACTTCACTTATTTGATCCCTTATCATGCGAATTTCTTGACTTTAGATTTCTAAATCTATGTCTTTCTATTCTCTCATAGATGGTGAGGACATCCACCGCTGGATGCGACGATCAGATATTGTGCCCCCTGATAGAGCCGCGAGAGGCCGGGACTGGGGCCGCGGTCAGGGTCCGGGAGAGGACAAGGAGGGGCATGTAGTGTAGCCAGAGCAGCTGCACGAGCTACGACAGAGGAGCCACCGGTAGCTTCAGTTGGGAGGTAGGCACTTGTAGCGCTTGTAGCTACCCCTGCACTTCAAGAGACGCTCGCCCAATTCTTGAGCATATTTGGTAATCTAGCTCAGGCGGGGTTGATTCCACTTGCAACGGCAACATCTCAAGCTAGGGTAGGAGCGCAAACTCCAGCGGCCGTACCCCAGAGCAGTGATTCCATGTTGAGCAGGTCCCATAGGTTATACAAGTGCAGCTCGTTGTCCCAGTTCAGGCCGAGGTTAGGGCATCAACTTCTAAGGAGGAGTAGCTCAGGCTCGAGTGGTACAAAAAATACCATCCTCCTTCTTTTAGTGGCCTAGCTACAGAGGACGCACAAGGCTTTCTGGAAAAGTGCCATTGTATTCTTAATAACATGGGTATAGTGAAGACGAGCGGGGGTTCTTTCACTTCTTTCTAGCTATCGGGACTAGCGTACTAGTCTTGGTGGGATTGGGAGGAGGCTAGCCCAACCGAGGCAGCTTCACTCACATGGGCTCAATATTTTGAGATTTAATTTAGATTTTGTTCCCCGGAGCCTTTGGGATACATGGCGCGAGCAATTTGAGCAGTTGTGCTAGGGTTCTATGATTGTATCAGAGTATGTTATGAAGTTTAGTGAGTTGTCCAGATATGCACCTGCCTTGGTTTATACAATTAGAGATCGAGTCCGTCGATTTATCAAGAGGCTCAACTATGGTATTAGATTCAGCATGGCTCGATAGTTTGAGACTGATACTCCATACCAGCAGGTGGTAGAAATCACATGGAGATTGGAGGGTTTGCAAGGCCAGGAGACATGACAGGGAGGCCAAGAGTCCTCGAGATTCTGGTGGATATAGTGGTGTCCACCAGAAAGTTTTATGTTGTGATATTGATACGCATGTGGTGGATTAAGGATTGGGGTCGAAATGCATGTGGTGAGATAAGGTGGTCTTGATATGCTTGTTGGTAGTAGAGGAACTACTTGAAGCCACGTGGTGTGATAAGGTGGGCTAAAACACGGGAAGCTATTTCGAAAAAATGATTTTCAAAACTAAATGCAAGGCTCCCGCGGTGATATAAGGAATGATTATGATTTGTTTTGTGATATGAGACTGTGAGGCAGTACCTCGATAGTGATGCTTGCTAATACCATTCAATTATATCACTTGTGTTTTGGTTGCTTTGTTTCCTTGGCATATTATTCATTGTTTACTTTCGTGATGCCTTAATTGCCTTAATTCAGTGTATCTATTCTTGGTATATTTTCTTCATTGTTTCATTTTTGTTGTTTATCATTATCACACTATCATATACCTGTTCAATTTTCTTATTTATTCTAGTAGGGTGTTGACCTGACCTCATCACTACTCTACCGAGGTTAGCACTTATTGGGTACCATTGTAGTCTACTCATTCTACACTTTTGCACATCCTTTTATGCAGATCCAGGTATCCTTACCAGCCTAGGCACCGCTGAGTAGAGTTTAGATATGGAGACTTCAAGGTATACCTGCCGGCGTCTGCGGGCCTCGGAGTCACCCTCTACCTAGTTCTATTTAATTTTCCCTTTTTATAGATAATGTTGTATGGGGATATTTAGTATACTGTTGTAGACTTGGAACTTGCTATCACCGGATGTTGGGAGTTTTATTCTGTTGAGTTGCAGAGTTCTTTTATGTTAGTTGTTGAGTTATTTGAAAGTTTTTATCATTTTCTCAGTTAAATTCTGCCTGAATGTTAGGCTTACCTACTCTTAGAGACTAGGTTCCATCACGACATCCTACAGAGCAAAATTTGGTCAGTGACAAGTTGGTATCAAAGCCCTAGGTACATAGGTTTTACGTGTCAAAAGCAGGAATAGTAGAATCTCATGGATCGGTACAGAAACTTTTGTATTTATCTTCGAGAGGCTATGGAACTGTTAGGAAACTTCACTTATTTGATCCCTTATCATGCGAATTTCTTGACTTTAGATTTCTAAATCTATGTCTTTCTATTCTCTCATAGATGGTGAGGACATCCACCGCTGGATCCGACGATCAGATATTGTGCCCCCTGATAGAGCCGCGAGAGGCCGGGGCTGGGGCCGCAGTCAGGGTCCGGGAGAGGACAAGGAGGGGCATGTAGTATAGCCAGAGCAGCTGCACGAGCTACGACAGAGGAGCCACCGGTAGCTTCAGTTGGGAGGTAGGCACTTGTGGCGCTTGTAGCTACCCCTGCACTTCAAGAGACGCTCGCCCAATTCTTGAGCATATTTGGTAATCTAGCTCAGGCGGGGTTGATTCCACTTGCAACGGCAACATCTCAGGCTAGGGTAGGAGCTCAAACTCCAGCGGCCCGTACCCTAGAGCAGTGATTCCATGTTGAGCAGGTCCCAAAGGTTATACAAGTGCAGCTGGTTATCCCAGTTCAGGCCGAGGTTAGGGCATCAACTTCTAATGATGAGTAGCAGGCTCGAGTGGTACAAAAAATACCATCCTCCTTCTTTCAGTGGCCTAGCTACAGAGGACGCACAAGGCTTTCTGGAAAAGTGCCACTGTATTCTCTATAACATGGGTATAGTGAAGACGAGCGGGGGTTCTTTAACTTCTTTCTAGCTATCGGGACTAGCGTACTAGTCTTGGTGGGATTGGGAGGAGGCTAGCCCAATCGAGGCAGCTTCACTCACATGGGCTCAATTTTTTGAGATTTAATTGAGATTTTGTTCCCCGGAGCCTTTGGGATACATGGCGCGAGCAGTTTGAGTAGTTGTGCCAGGGTTCTATGATCGTATCAGAGTATGTTCTGAAGTTTAGTGAGTTGTCCAGATATGCACCTGCCTTGGTTTACACAATTAGAGATCGTGTCCGTCGATTTATCAAGAGGCTCAACTATGGTATTAGATTCAGCATGGCTCGATAGTTGGAGACTGATACTCCATACCAGCAGGTGGTAGAAATCACATGGAGATTGGAGGGTTTGCAAGGCCAGGAGACATGACAGGGAGGCCAAGAGTCCTCGAGATTCTGGTGGATATAGTGGTGTCCACCAGAAAGTTATATGTTATGATATTAATACGCATGTGGTGGATTAAGGATTGGGGCCGAAATGCATGTGGTGAGATAAGGTGGTCTTGATAAGCTTGTTGGTAGTACAGGAACTACTTGAAGCCATGTGGTGTGATAAGGTGGGCTAAAACACAGGAAGCTATTTCGAAAAAATGATTTTCAAAACTAAATGCAAGGCTCCCGCGGTGATATAAGGAATGATTATGATTTGTTTTGTGATATGAGACTGTGAGGCAGTACCTCGGTAGTGATGGTTGATAATACCATTCAATTATATCACTTGTGTTTTGGTTGCTTTGTTTCCTTGGCATATTATTCATTGTTTACTTTCATGATGCCTTAATTGCCTTAATTCAGTGTATCTATTCTTGGTATATTTTCTTCATTGTTTCATTTTTGTTGTTTATCATTATCACACTATCATATACTTGTTCAATTTTCTTATTTATTCTAGTAAGGTGTTGACCTGACCTCATCACTACTCTACTGAGGTTAGCACTTATTGGGTACTGTTGTAGTCTACTCATTCTACACTTTTGCACATCCTTTTATGCAGATCCAGGTAGCCTTACCAGCCTAGGCACCGGTGAGTAGAGTTTAGATATGGAGACTTCAAGGTATACCTACCGGCGTCTGCGGGCCTCGGAGTCACCCTCTACCTAGTTCTATTTCATTTTCCCTTTTTATAGATAATGTTGTATGGGGATATTTAGTATACTGTTGTAGAGCTTGGGACTTGGTATCACCGGATGTTGGGAGTTTTATTCTGTTGAGTTGCAGAGTTCTTTTATGTTAGTTGTTGAGTTATTTGAAAGTTTTTATCATTTTCTCAGTTAAATTCTGCCTGAATGTTAGGCTTACCTACTCTTAGAGACTAGGTTCCATCACGACATCCAACAGAGGAAATTTGGTCAGTGACAAGTTGGTATCAAAGCCCTAGGTACATAGGTTTTACATGTCAAAAGCAGGAATAGTACAATCTCACGGATCGGTACAGAAACTTTTGTATTTATCTTCGAGAGGCTATGGAACTGTTAGGAAACTTCAATTATTTGATCCCTTATCATGCGAATTTCTTGACTTTAGATTTCTAAATCTATGTCTTTCTATTCTTTCATAGATGGTGAGGACATCCACCGCTGGATCCGACGATCAGATATTGTGCCCCCTGATAGAGCCGCGAGAGGCCGGGGCTGGGGCCGCGGTCAGGGTCCGGGAGAGGACAAGGAGGGGCATGTAGTGTAGCAAGAGCAGCTGCACGAGCTACGACAGAGGAGCCACTGGTAGCTTCAGTTGGGAGGTAGGCACTTGTGGCGCTTGTTGCTACCCCTGCACTTCAAGAGACGCTCGCCCAATTCTTGAGCATATTTGGTAATCTAGCTCAGGCGGGGTTGATTTCACTTGCAACGACAACATCTCAGGCTAGGGTAGGAGCGCAAACTCCAGCGGCCGTACCCTTGAGCAGTGATTCCATGTTGAGCAGGTCCCATAGGTTATACATGTGCAGCTGGTTGTCCCAGTTCAGGCCGAGGTTAGGGCATCAACTTCTAATGAGGAGTAGCTCAGGCTCGAGTGGTACAAAAAATACCATCCTCCCTCTTTCAGTAGCCTAGCTAAAGAGGACGCACAAGGCTTTCTGGAAAAGTGCCATTGTATTCTCCATAACATGGGTATAGTGAAGACGAGCGGGGGTTCTTTCACTTCTTTCTAGCTATCGGGACTAGCGTACTAGTCTTGGTGGTAACTTAAGGAAGCTCGAGATATGTATGTTGGCTAAAACTTCTCTCTTAGAATTTAATTCCATGATGTTTCCATAAGTTTCAAGTATGGTTAGCCCAGGTTCCTCATTCATATGTTTCTAGGTGTTCCTAATAAATTCGATTATCCCAAGTAATCAATGTGTCGAAAGATGTATGTACTCAAAACATGTTCGAATTACTCCTATCTCATCATGATCTCCTTAGGGAATGTGTTCAAGTATGGTTTATGTGTTAAAGCGTTATAACTTCAATTTATGTTTCCAATGAAAGTCCATTATGCTTAACTTGGAAAGAATAATAAATGCGCCTAATACCACTAATGCTCATATTTATACTTAAGGCCTTGATTTCAAATTCTCTCATTTTTAATAATATATAAAGATGCTTGAAAGAGAAAGAAGTGAGTTGGGGATATAAAGTGTGGCCACCGTGCCAATAATGAAAGTTATACTTATGGCCAATGAGATGAATGATGTGTGAAATATTTTGAAATGAGCCTTGAATCAACTGTTCCAAATTTACTCTGAAAATAGAATTGCCTAAAGGCTTATGTACTCAAGTCGTGTTAAAATATGGTTGTTTCAACTAATACCTATGATTTGAACCAATGTTTTAGTCGTAAGTCACCATCCTCTCTTTTATAAACATCTCCAATGTGATTTGAGTTCTTACATACTCATAAGTTGAAATTGGGTGTTGCCCTTTTGGGAAAAATTATTTCAAGAATAAGTGGTGTATCATTCGTTTATGATTTTAACTCGTGCTTCAACTGCTAGTGATTTTGCTCCATTATTTGGAAATGAATCTATTGTGTTTAAAGCCTTCATTACTAATGAACCTAAAGTTGTGATTTCCGGAATATTCCATATGTTGATGTTTATGATGATGATCCTTGAAAGTAAAGAAATGAAAATCAGGAATATGAGATACGACCACCGTGCCATAAATGAAGAATCATATGTGTGGCCAAGATAGGCAATGAAATAATGATGTTTTGAATGGTTGAAAGTACTAATGAATCTATATATGGTGTGAAATGTTATGAGGTTCATGTATCTGAATTTTCGTTTTCTTTCTATGCAAAACAAAAATATTTTTAGGAGTATCGTTAGTCACCGAGGAAGGGTAGGTTGAAATAACCTAACCCTAAAACTACACGTGTCGGTGTAGGAGTTATTGAGGGGTAAATCCCCATATTCATATGATGAAATTATTTTCCTTAATTGGGATGAGATTATACCCCTTATTTAAGATGAAATAATTACTAGCAGAGGGTAATCTCTATTTCACTATACCACATGGTACCTATTGAGTTGAAAGGACAACTTTAGGAATTTATTTCTAAGGGTTTCATCAGGACCAATGTGTCCCCTTCGGGTGCACTGATTCTATTTATGAAGAAGAAGGATAACTCTATAAGGATGTGGATTGATTATAGGCAGCTGAACAAAGTTATTGTCAATAACAAGTACCCACTACCGTATATGGATGATTTGTTTGATCAACTTGAGGGTGTGAGGGTGTTCTTGAAGATTGATTTGAGATCGGGGTATCATCGGTTGACGATTCAGCCTTCAGCTATTTTGAAGATAGCTTTCAGGACCCGCTATGGTCACTATGAGTTTCTCGTGATGTCTTTTGGGATGACCAATGCCCCAACAACCTTTATGCACTTGATGAACAGTGTATTTCAACCCTATCTTGATTCCTTAATCATAGTTCTCATTGATGACATATTGGTGTATTCACGTAGCTAGAAGGATCATGAGCAGCATCGAAGGATCATGCTCTAGACTTAATTTTCCAAGTGTGATTATTGGCTTGATTTAGTGGATTTTTGGGCCATTTGTTGTTTAGTGAGGGGATTAAGCTGCATCCAAAGAAGGTGGAGGCACTTCAGAGTTGGCCTAGACCGTGTTTTGCTATTGAGCTCGGTAGTTTCCTTAGTTTCTTCGGGTATTACCGTCATTTTGTGGAGGGTTTCTCGTCCATTGATGCACCTCTAACTAGATTGACCCGAAAGGGTGCCCAATTCAGGTGGCCCGATGAGTGTGAGGAGAGCTTTCAGAAGCTCAAGACTATCTTTACCATAGCTCCAGTTCTGGTTTTGCCTTCAACATCTGGTTCTTGTATAGTTTATTGTGATGCCTTAAGGATTTGCATTGGATGTGTATTAATGTAGGATGGTAGAGTTATTGCATATGCGTAATGTTAGTTGAAGCCCCATGAGTAGAACTACCCTATACATGATTTGGAGTTAGCATCCATTGTTCACGCATTAAATATTTTGAGGCACTATCTCTATGGCATGTCTTATAAGATGTTCACATATCACAGGAGTCTACATCACTTGTTCAAGCAAAAGGATATGAACTTAAGGCAATTGAGGTGGTTAGAACTGTTAAAGGACTATGATATCACCAATTATTTATCATCCGGGGAAGGCCAATGTGGGGGCCGATACTTTGAGTAGGAAGGTTGAGAGCATGGGGAGTCTTGCTTATTCTAGTAGGGGAGAGAACGTTAGCATTGGATATTCAAGCTTTGACCAATCGGTTGGATATTTTGGAGCCCAGCCAGGTTCTTGCTTGCGTGATTTCACTGTCTTTATTGTTTGAGTATGTCAGTGTGATGATCCCTACTTGTTTGTCCTAAAGGTCATGGTGCAACATGGTGATGCCAAGGAAGTTACTATTGGAGATGATGCAGGGTCGGTTTTGTATGCCGAATGTGGATGGGATGTGAGATTTGATACTTGTGGAAGCTCACAGTTCACAGTATTCCATTCATCCAGGTGCCACAAAGATGTACTAGATTTAAGGCAGCACTATTGGTGGCGGAAGATGGAGAATGATATTGCTGATTATGTTGCATGATGTTGAAATGCCAGCAAGGGAAGTACGAGCATCAAAAACTGGGTGGTTTGCTTCACAGGCTTGACATTCCAGAGTGGAAGTGGAAGCGTATCACCATGGATTTTGTAGTTACACTTCCACGGACCTTGAGGAAATTTGATATAGTATGGGTCATTGTAGATAAATTGACCAATTCTTTACACTTCATTCCAGTCGTGATATATACTCTTCTGAGCAGTTGGCTCAGATTTATATTCGTGAGATTGCTCGCCTTCATGGTGTGCCTGAATCTATTATCTCGGATTGGGGCACTCAGTTCACATCAAAATTTAGTAGAGTAGAACAGTGAGAGTTGGGCACATAGGTAGAGTTGATCATAACATTTATCCCTAGACAGACGGGTAGTCCGAGCACGCTATTCAGATCTTCGAGGAAATGTTACGTGCCTGTGTCATTAACTTTGGAAGTTCATGGGATAAGTTTCTTTCGTTAATAAAGTTCACCTACCACAACAACTATCAGTCAAGTATCCAGATGGCTCCTTATGAGGCCTAATAAAGGAGGCTATGTCGTTCTCCGGTTGGTTGGTTTGAGCCTGGAGAGGCTAGGTTGTAAGGAATTGACCTGATCCATGATGCTTCAGAGAAGGTGAAGTTGATTTAGGATTGGCTTCGTATAGCTAAATACAGGAAGAAGAGTTATGATGAGATAAAGGCTCGTAATGTTGCATATATGGTGGGGGAGAATGTTCTGCTTAGTTTTCACCCATGAAGGGTGTGATGAGGTCCGGGAATAAGGACAAGTTGAGCCCTAGGTATATCGGTCCTTTGGAGGTTCTTGAAAAAGTGGGAGAGATGGCCTACAGACTTGCCTTGACACCTAATCTCTAAGGGATTCACTCAATATTTCATGTTTCGATGCTCCGAAAGTATTATGGTGATGCGTCTCATATTTTGGAATTCACTACTGTGCAGTTCGAAAGGGATTTGACTTACGATTTGGAGTTGGTGGCTATTCTGGATTGGCAGGTTTGGAAGTTGTGGTCAAAGAATATAGTGTCAGTGAAGGTGTATTAGAGAGGTCAGCTAGTGTAAGAGGCTTCTTAGGAGACTGAGCAAGAGAGGCATAGCAGATATCCTCACCTTTTTTAGACTCCAAGTATGATGCTAAACTCGTTCGAGGATGAACACTTGTTTAAGAGGGGAAGAATATAATGACCTGGCCTATCATTTTGAGTACTTTAGCACAGGTTCCACTATTTGGTGCTTTACGTCTGTGTATTTTAGGTTTCGTGACATGCTAGGTGGTTGGTTTGGCTTCGGTGATGTTTTGTAGTGAATTGGAACACTTAGTCCCAAGGTTGGAAGCTAAAGCTGAAAGAGTTTATCAAAGTTTGAACTTTGCGTAGATAACTCCAGAATGGGGTTTTGATGGTTCCAATAGCTTCGTATGGTAATTTTGGACTCAATCCTATGTCCGGATGTTGATTTGGAGGTCTGTAGGTTGATTTGGTGTCATTTGGTGAAAGATGGAAAATGGAATGTTTGGAAGGTTAATAGGTTTGATCGAGAGTTGAATTTGATGATATCAGGTTCGTATCTTAGTTCCAAGATTTGGGATAGGCCTGTTGTGTCATTTGGGACCTGTATGTAAAATTTGAGGTCCTTCAGAGTTGATTTGATATGGTTTGGCATGAGTTTTAAAAGATGAAAGTTCATTGGTACATTAGGCTTAAATTGAGATGTGATTTGAGGTTTTGGTGTTGTTCTATTTTATTTGAGGCCTCGAGAAGGTTTTTGTTATCTTTTAGGATTGATTTGTAAGTTTGCACAGGTTCCCAGGGGCCTCAAGGGGTGTTTTAGATAGAGCTCGGGCCTTTTTGGGACTTAGTGTTATTGCTGAAACTTTTGACTTCTGGCGCTTTCGTACCTGTGATGGGATTGGCCGCAGATGCAGAGACACAGGTTCAACTTTTGTTGCATAAGTTCAGGGTTTTCTTTGCCATGGGAGGTTTGTAGAATTCCGCAGAAGCGGATGCACTTCTACGAGGAGGGGTCGACAGAAGCGGAGTTTGGCTGAAGTAGCATGGAACGTAGATGCGGAAGGGCTCCACAGTTGCGGGAGTATGTCCGCAGAATCGGTAGGTTTAGATATATGTGGAGTTCACATGTGCGTGATTTTGGCCGCAAATACGATATCGCAGGTGCGTTGTTATAGATCATAGATGCAATTTTGCTGGTAGACTCTATAATATAGAGGGTTTGAGTGTTTTTCTCATTTTTTTTTTGCGGAGCTCGGTCCAAGGCGATCTCTAGAGTGATTTTACTAATTGAAGAGGTAATTGAAATTGAATCACTTTTGACGATAGATATTGATTTCCCATTGATTAATACACCTAATATTCATGAATTTAAGTTGGGATTTGGGGGTTTTGGACCGTGTTATTTGAGATTGAGATTTGATGATTTGAGGGACGATTTGTGGTTGGAATTTGATTGATTTGGTATTGTTGGAATATTAAGCGAATGGGTATTTGGAATTTGTGAGTTTGTTTGGGTTCTGAGGCACGAGCCTGAGGTTGACTTTTTGATTTTGGTTAAAGATCCTAGCTTTATTATTTGGAATAAATTCCTATGGCTTTTATTGATTATATTAAGTTAATTTGGCTAGATTCGGGTCATACGGAGGTTGATTCACGTGGGATGGGCTTGTTAGAGGAGTGATTTTGCTTGATTTAGGTAAGTATCTTACCAAAACATGGTTGAGGCACTAGTTGCCTGAGTTATTTGTGATATCTACGTGCTATGGGTGGTGCACATGTGCAGGGCTGAGCCCATATGCATGCACCGGGTGTTTATCCATGCTCGGGGTAGTGCTTAGGTTATGAAATTCCTTGAATAGATTGTCAAGATATATGTTGTGATGTTTCTCATATTTGTACCACGTTGTGACCTAATTAAGCCATATTTGATGTTACATAGAGGTCAGTCTTATGATTTAACTTGATAATTGTTGTTTTTGTGATGGAATTCCTCATTTGAGTTATCATAGCACACTTTGCACCTACATACACCGTACCATGTCATTTATATCACTCCAGGAGTATGATATTTGATATTCATTGGTCATGTACATGTAATCCTGCATATATGTTTTTCTGTGTGATATGATCTGGACTGATAGCCCGCGATCACACTATGGGGATTGAGATATTGAGCTTGTGACTACTTCTGGTGGATTGTAATTATTGGTACGTGAGTTATTCGTGGAGCATATCTAGACTTTGTGCAGGATGTCAGTTCTAATACTCCTCCCGTTGAGTCAGTTCCGGTGGTAAGATATTTCCCATATGTGTTCTAGTAGACCTATCGGGCATGATGCTTGATATGGATATTGATTTTGGTATTGACTTGGTGTAGGGCACTCAGCCCATTTCTATTCCACCATATCACATGACACCAACATAATTAAAGGAGTAAAAGGAACAGCTTCAGGAGTAGGTTGATAAGTGTTTCATCCGTCTCAGTGTCTCGCCTTGGGGTTCTCCAGTTCTATTTGTGAAGATGAAAGACGTCTCTATGAGGATGTGTATTGACTATAGGAGGCTGAACAAATTTACAATAAAGAAAAGGGACCCACTACAACTCATTCATGACTTATTTGACCAGCTTCAGGGTGCTAGAGTGTTTTCGAAGAATGATTTGAGGTCAGGGTATGATCAGTTGAAGATTCGTGAATTTGAATTCTCGATGACTGCTTCCAGGACCCAGTATGGTCGGTACGAGTTTCTAGTGACGTCATTTGAGCTAACTAATGCTCCAACAACATTTATGCACATAATGAACAATGTGTTCCAGCCATGTCTTGATTCTTTCATCATCTGTTCATTGACGATATTTTGGTGTATTCTCGCAGTCGGGAGGACCATGAGTAGAACTTGAGGATCGTGCTCCAAACAATGAGAGAGAAGAAGGTATATGCAAAATTCTCCAAGTGTGAGTTTTCGATTTATTCGGTTGCATATTTTGGTCACATGGTGTCTAATGAGGGGATCAAGGTAGATCCGAAGAAGATTAAGGCAGTTCATAGTTGGCCTAGACCGTCTTCAGTTACTAAGATCCAGAGTTTCCTTGGTTTGACCGGATATTATCATCGTTTTGTATATGGTTTCTCATCCATTGCTGCACCTTTGACCAGATTGACCTAGAACGGTGCTCCTTTCAAATGGTCCGACAAGTGTGAGGTGAATTTTCAGAAGCTCAAGACTTTATTGACTACGACCCCAGTGCTTGTGTTGCCTACAAGTTTCGGGTATTAGACTTTGTATTTTGGTACATCACGTATTAGGCTTGGCGCGGTGTTGATGCAAGACGGTAGGGTGATTGCCCACGCGTCTCGACAGTTACCCTGTGCATGACTTAGAATACGTATCTATTGTTCACACATTGAAGATTTGGAGGCAATATCTATATGGTGTTCCATGTGAGGTCTATACCGACCATCAGAGTCTCTAGTATCTGTTCAAGCGGAAGAACCTTAATTTGAAGCAGTGAAGATGGTTAAAGTTGCTGAAAGACTATAAGATCACCATTTTGTATCATCGCGGGAAGGCCAATGTGGTGGTCCATGTTTTGAGAACAAAGGCTTAGAGTATGGGTAATTTGGCATATTTTGCGGCAGCCAAGAGGCCACTAGCCATGGATGTTCAGGCTTTGCCAATCAGTTTGCGAGATTGGATTTTTCGCAACCTAGTCGGGTTCTTGCTGTAAGGCCCAGTAAAATCTTTCATGGAAAAACCCAAGGTTTCGTGGTGCCGAGGTAGGCGTATGTGTTAATGATAGTTGGAGGAAAATATTGGGCAGAATTGCACATTTCTGCAGCCCATTATGCGGCCGCAGAATGGCCGCAGAGTTAGGCCGTCATTTGGGCCATTTTTGGATGTCATTTCGCGGCCCATTATGCGACCGCAAAATTATTTCGCGGGCCGCACACCAGCTTGGAAATTTTTCAGAGGGAGGTTCGGTGGTGCATCATGCGACCACAGAACAGGTCTGCGGACCGCATAACGGCCGCAGAGTGGGGTAGACCAGCCCAGTTCCGGAGGGCCATTTCGCGGACCGCAAAAGCATTATGCGGTAGCATATGCGACCGCAGATCCCATTTCGGAGCATCATTTTTGGGTTTTTATAACCCGACCCCATTTCATTATTTAGACCCTATAGACCTTTTTCTGAAGGGAGAACTTGATATTTAGAGAGAGTTCCTCAATCAATTATTCCCCAATTCGTACTCAAAATATTGGAAGAATTAACAAGGAAAGCACACTAGGTCTTCATCCTAGAGGTGAGATTCTACACCCTATCTCTTAATTTGTAAATTTAACTATAAATGGGCAAGTAATAAGATAATTCATGGGTATGGGAGTGGCTTATTTTGCATGCATGATTGATCATGGCATGTAGGGAGATTATTGAGCTAAAATAGTAAAGAATGGGTTGTGGGATAAAGGAATCCTCCATAAAAGGACCTTGAAACTTTAATGTACGCCTAATGCTTGATAAAATGCTCAGATGAGCTAGAACCATGATCATCTTCCTAATTTTGGTTCAATTTGCTACTTTTCTAAAATAGATTGAAGTTTCTAAGATTTGCAGAACATTTGGAGTTAAGGAAGGTCAAGTAAGGTATGTTGGCTAAACTCTTCTCTTAAAATTTGACCCCACAATATCCATGTAAGTCCAGAGTTGCTTATTGTGAATCGATTACCCGGATAAGCTGGTGTCAAAAGACATCTGTGATCAATATGTAATTCAAATGCTCATATTATGTTGTAATACTATTTGAGAATGTGTTCAAAGTAGGGCTTGCATGTATAAATTCCCTGACCTCAAGTTGTGTTTCAAACGAAAGCTAATGAAAGCTTGTGTAAGAAATCGTAATGTGCCTAAAACTCCTATTTGCTCAAATATGTGCTTAATTGTCTTGAATGGAAAGGTCTTGTTGTTGGAAAGTCCATGATGATGCTTGAAAGTAAAAAGGTTTGCATGAAATATGAATCATGTAATGCGAAATGTGAAATATGAAACACGGCAAATGTGCCAAGCGAAATAATATAATTGTGACCATTAGTGCCAATGAAATGAATAGATGTGCAAGAAATATGAAACAGGGTGATTGAAAGGAAAGGGTGATATCTCACATGAGACGGCCTAGCCGATCGGGTCGTGATCGGATGCCATGCCGCGTACGTGTCGGTGACTATGTTAAAATTGTTATTGAAATTGTGATTTGGTTGATGTCTTGCATGAGACGGCTTAGCTGATTGGGTCGTTATCGGACGCCATGCCGCACACATGGCGGTGACTGTGTTAGAATTGTAATTGAAATTGTGATTTGGTTGATGTATCGCATGAGACGTCCTAGCCTATCCGGTCGTGATCGAACGCCATGTCGCACACACGGTGGTGACTGTGTTGGAAATTGTAATCAAAATTGTGTGTATACCGGTACCAAATATTTCCTAATTTAAAATTTGGAAATTTATTTAAAACATAACTTATCTCTAATTTGATATTTGGTAATTGTTGGAGGCTTTAATTGATATATGACTATCCTTACTTGCATTACTGCTCGTTTCTTTTAGAGAGTGTTTAGTCATATATACTAGTACTATTTGACAGTACTAACGTCCCTTTTGTTGGGGGCGCTGTATCTTTAATGGATGCAGGTGGTTCCACAGCAGGCGACACTGATCAATGATAGCACTACACTCTTTTTCAAGTTTATTTGGTGGGCCCCACTTCACTCGGGGTCATGTATCTTTTGTTTATTTTATCACCATGTTTTGAGGTATAGCCGAAGCCTTGTTGCCGACACTATCATTGTACCCTTTTGTATCTATTAGAGGCTCCGTAGACATAGCGTGGGTAGTATGTTGGTATGGGAAAAGTCAAATTGGTAATTTTGTAATTGTATCACACGTTCCACATCAAACTATGAAAGAGTATGTATTTTGAAACTTGTAAATGATGTAAATACTGATAACGAGTTTGAGTTGTTATTTACTTGATCCTCCTCACCGCTTAATTAATGAATTGGATTCTACTGTTATTCTTGAATAATTTCGGGTAGAAGGTAACGTACATGCTTTCTCGGCCGGGTTATCTCGGTTAAGCGCCGGTCGCGCTCCCCAAGTTTGAGACGTGACACTTGCTTGCGTGGTTTCTCAGTCTTCTCTAAATGAGTGCATTAAAGTGCGTCAGTATGACGACCCCTATTTGCTTGCCCTTAAGGACACAATGCAGCACGGCAATGCCAAGGAGGTTTCTATTAGAGATGATGGGGTGTTGAAGATGTAGGGCCGGATATGTGTACCCAATGTGGATGGGTTTCATGAGTCTATCCTTGAGGAGGCACACACTTCAAGGTATTCCATTCATTCAGGTGTCACCAAGATATATCGGGATTTGAGTCAGCACTATTTGTCACGCCCCAGACCTGAAGGGGAGCGTACCACTCTGTAACTGTGAACTCTTGAGGGGTAACCCTCAATATACCAAAAAGCTGATATATATAACTATACAGGCCGACGAAGCCGCCATGAACATCTACTGATATATAAAATATATAGGACTCGTCTACAAGCCTCTAGAGTTAGCTGAACTGTATCATGTTCGGGATAGGGCCTCGACCTACTCATCAAACCTGTATATATAAAATGGACTCCAAGGTCTAGACCTGGTAACTCCGAGGAAGTGGATCTTACCAACCAAGTTGATGTTTGACTCTGTCTGCTGGGAAGTTCTATCCAACTGTCTATCAGGACCTGCAGGCATGAAATGCGGCGTCCCCGGCAAAAGGGATGTCAGTACGAAATAACGTACCGTGTATGTAAGAAAAATAGATTTACTGAAAGCTGCAACTGAACTGATAATACAATAACTGAAAGTAACTGGGAGTCAAAGATAATCTGAAGATATGCTTACCTGCTGATACTGACTCAACTCTCTCAATATAATAAGTAAAATAGTTGTCCGGCCTTATAAGGCTCGGTATGTGTAACTGCTCTACCGTAGTAGGCTCGCTCGTAGGCGCTATGTCATACTAGGCTTTGTATCTCGGGCATTCTGGGCCCGCTCATAGGTGCTAGACCACAGTAGGCTCGGTATATAACGTACCATCTGATCAGAGGGTACCTAATAGGGCCCTGCCCATCGTTTATAGCTCAATGGTCATGAAAATACTGTAATACTGTGTATATATATATAAACCCTATGCTCTCCGGACTGGAAGAAGATAATACTTAACTGAATAGAAAGTCTCGATAAGGGAGAATACTGTAACTTAAGAGACTAGGCCAATGTACATAAATTTAGGAATATTAACTTCTCTTTATGTCTCATTATCAAACACATGTAGTTACAAGATCATGCCAAAATAAAGAAAAGGCTTAGCCTTAACATACCTTAACCTCGTTGAATCTTAATAGCTTCCAAGCAACTTTTCAAAAAACTAAACTCAGTCAACCATAGCATAAGGAGATTCAAAATCAGTGCTGTATAAAGGCTAAGTTTGTAACTTAAGCTAGTACCTCATTTTATGTAAATTTGGGCAGCATCTCCCTGTAACAAAGGCCTTCTCTAATACCATATACCAACAACAATAACCAGAGCAATACAATAAGAACAACATCAACAATAGTGTGCAAAATATTTCATTAACAAGTCATCAACATATCACGACGAGCGGCAAGCTCAGATTGAATCCCTTTAGCACCCTTCAAACCCATTGTCATTAATTCCTGAACATAGTAATATATTCAGTATAATAACCAATACCTTTTAAAGGATTTCCAACCTTGTACTCAATTTTAAAGTTACTCGAAATAGCCCAACGCAAGATAATATCACTGTCGACAACTTCCAAGTTCTTTATAGCTATTTCCTTTTCTGGTTACTAATTTCCTCAATAAGATTGACATGAAAACCAACATAATCATACTAACAATATCATAGCCAACTTAGTTTCCATAATTTCCATCCATTTAAAGTTTATAAGAGCACATTTCAAATCAATCCATCAAGAACAACATCTCAAGCTAATCCAAGTATTTTCTTGTAGTTTATCATCCTAACAACTTAACCAACATATAAGAAAGCTTAAGCACAATTTGTAGGCTGTTATACTAACCTTAGATAGTAGCAAAAACTTGAAATTTCAGCCAAACACAGCCCACAACTATCCTCAATGACAACACAACCTCAAAGAGGTGTTGTTCTTCACTAGAACTAACTTTGTAAACTTTTCAAAGATGATTTCATTTCTGAGCTTACATCTATTGACATACGACGTACTCTTATGTACGAAAACATCGGGTGTAACATCATTCCCCCTTTGGAACATTCGTCCTCGAATGTTGACTGATGCGCTTATCAGTCTCATAACCTATAGCTCTTACAAATACTTTACTGCTGTCATTTCCGTCTAATCAACTGTTCTGTGAATAAATCCAAAGGCCAGTGCATTCCCCCTTTAGGCCTTTTTTCTCACACCATGACTTGTGGTCGGAATTCTTCCAATCTCGTAACTGTTGTTACCTTATGTCATGTAGCCTATACGACTCTATCCTTATATGTGCACCTATGTGATTCTTCTCTCCTTTGTCCTCCAGCTTTTAGCCAATCTCTAGGCCTCACTTTGTGAACATATACAGAACTATGACAAGATGTCCCTATAGGCATCCATAGGTGTACTGAAGTTCATCACTCGGTACTTGTCGAACTTACGACTATTGCTATATCTTGTTTCATAGCCTAAATTAGCTATGCTTATGGTTTTACTATATCTAGGTAGCTTATATTATACCACAACACTTTCTTTGATTTATTATTAGCAAGGTCTGCTACCCAACTCCAGGTTACTCTCTCGCTGCTTATCCTATATGTATAAATCTAAGAATGATGGCCTAATCTCATCTCATACTTTGGAACTTTTATCCGTCTATTGTTGATTCACCTTAATGTTGATCTATAATCTACCACTGATAACTTGAAACCTCTTACGTAATACATTATCGTTAGGGCTCATGTATCACCAGGGAACATCTGAAGTCATTTGCCTGATCCACCTAGGGACGATACAATACTTCATTAACTGTATTTCATAGCATCCCAACGTGGTTCATCTTATTATGGGGGTATTCTAATCCTGTGCAATTCATGAAATCCCTTTTTCTCTAAATCATTACTCAATTGAAGACCTAAATGTCATACACTTATCAATTATCACAATTACACCCTTATTCTACTACCAGGGCATCATCCCCTATTTTCTAAATGCTCATAGTCTTAAACTCCTCCGAGTTCATTCAGGCTATACTAAGCTTTTTATAACTTATGGAAACCATCATCTCTATTGTCGTGATGGGTTTAATCCTGAGGACTTACCTATTCTCGTCACCTTCTTACTCACATTTTCTTATCCTTACTCCTGTCTGCCTAAAACCTTGTCGCTCTACCATACATTAGCTTGCGACCTACATATATCAATTTATACTACTCGCAACCTTCCTTTAACTTGCTAGCACCATAGATTTCCTTATGTTATTCTGGAACCTCAAGAGAGACATCATATCATCTCTAACTATTCTTTACTCTCTTAACTAGACCTCTATGTACCTGGAAACAATAGGCTAGAAGATATGCCACTAAAGACACAACTATCATTTCTTGATACATAATTACGACGCTTCCAGCCCTCTATCTGATATCTGGATTATTCGTAACTTTCCGTACTTGGGCATATCGTACCTTCTTCACATGTACCTTACTTACCTTTAAATCTTGTATCGTATCTTCTATCTCTTTCATAACCTCCCTTCCATATAGGTGGAATTCACATCCACACCTTAAAGCTCTACTATAATACTTGCACCTCATGTGCGTACACAATCTAGCGGTAGCTTCATACTGGCTTCTTATGAGGTTGGTACTCTTCTAACTAGATTTATTGTAGAGCCATTATAGAATATGGCCATTGTACTATCTCTTTTTTACCTCTGATATTTAGAGTGATTCTACAATGTTCTGAATCACGATTTGTATACTCATCGGGGTCTAATAATCAAACTCCTAATTCACTTAGCTGATGTAACTCTTTAGTTTCCTCTTCTATCTCGGCCTTTAAGTAGGCTTATGCTATCTTCTGATCTGCGGCTCAGGGTATTAGTTATTACTTTAGCCCCTCATGGACGCTATGGAACATCCATGACATAACCTTCTAGCAATTCAAGCTTCTGTCTGTGACGTGGACTCAATTCTTTCTTTTAACTTATACTGGAGTCTCCTATAGCTGTATCGTAGTGAACATATATGCTACATGGATAACACTCCGAAATCTTAAGTGTGTTCATAACGTAACTAACTCTGGGTCATAGATCGAATAACTCCTTTCGTGCCTTCTCAGCTTTCGTTAAAAGTAAGCAATTACTTTTCTTGGTCGTTCTGCCACTTGTTGCATAAATACTTGGCTTATCTTAGTGCCCACATATATTTCAATGTTGTGCAACTCATATGATCTTCAATATTACTTCTGATTTTACTTCCTGTTCCTTAGTCACAATAGGTACCACTTTCTTATAAAGTGCATACGATGTTGTAGTGAGACTGTTCTTACAAGACCATTATTTATTTAGGTCACTATGCTTAGTTTGAATCATTCTTCCTTATTTCCTCAGCTAGTCTTTCGTTATAGTATTTAGGGAAGACTCTCTGACTCATGTAAAGCTGCGAGCTTATTACATTGTATACCTAACGGAATTTTTGATGTTCTTACTCACCTATAAATATCCTTAGTTACATACCTCCGAGCCCTTGTTCTCGTAGGGTTACTTCTGAACTCAATTTTTTTTGTCTCCCCTGTGGCACTCTCTTTTATTTTTGTAACACCTTTACGGCAACTTTAAGTACCTCAACTCCTATCTGAATATATCTCAAGGACTACTATGTCGTATCTACGAGACTGAATTCCCTATGCTGGGGTTCACTAGGTTTATCTTGCACGATCTGCTGATTTATCCGTATCCTCTTGTCTAACCATGACTAGGCTCTTCTTGAATCAACTACTAACTACTCGTTGGTCCATTCTCATATTTATATTCCGCGTAATCTCTCTTAGGTTTTTTCCTTTGTCTTAACTTACCTCTCGCACTGGATCCTTATGTATCAAGTGTTCATTCGCACTTATTTATCAATAACATCTTGGGAAGGAACCCTTACTGCATCTCCCCACCATCGTGCTTGTATTATGTTCTGGAGTCATAACATATCCGTAGGATCTGAATAAATACAATCTCATTCCTTTTGCCTTTTTACCGCATTCTTTCTTTACTATTCCATAGCTACTTGAACTACATAACTCCGACTTAATACCGTATCACACCGTCTTCCCCCCCCCCCTTTAGGGGAGTACTAGCATTTAATGCCACAAAGATTTACCTATATATGTTTTACCTCTTCATCTTTGGCATCTTTTCACATCTTCACTGACTCTTACTCGCCTTGCGGTAACTCTTCTATACCAGGGATAACAGAAAATTTCTTACGCGCGAGGGTGACAACTAGTTTAATTGGCACAGTAGTTCTTTAAGCTTAACTATGCTCACAGTGCTTGCTTTAGGGAAGCGTCTTCCTGAATGACCATTAAATGTTATTCTTCCATTGCCCATTCTATTATTGCCGAAACGTGATCTCTGAATTCTCACGATGATGACTATTATCAAGTCCTTCAGTCCCTAAATCATGTTCGGTTTTATCTAGTTTACTAGCCCATACAAATTTTTATTACTCCCGGGGTCTAACTTAGCTTGTTGAAATCACGTTGGAGTCACCAACTTATACTCTCTTATTGTCTCAAGGCCTGTCACCTCTTGTCTTTTCCTTCACTTGACTATAGACTATGTCATCTTGTCATATTTTGATTTACTGTTATCACCCATTTATCATACCTTACTCATAATGCTTCATTTACTCTCTTCTTATTCTCCTGCTAATATTTCTGTCTATCACATTATTATGAAAACTTCAGCAAAACCTTGTTTCACTTTTAGCTCCCCTGGCTCAATCCACCATTTTGGGTTACTCTAACCAAGCTAGATCCTGATATCCCATCCTTCTCTTAAACTATATATGTTAGCTCCCATAGGGCATAACTGAGATGTGTATGGCCAATTGTACATACCTCTATTACTGTTGAAGGTAAATTAGAATCCTTATATTTATCTACCTGAATTGGAAATTCGGATAAACTTCATTAACTGAGTACCTTTACCCTTCTTCACCTTGCGTCTGTTACCTGTTCAAATATATACTTTTACCTTCTGATACTCCCATGGCCTGCTATTCGTGGGGTATGCTAGATATTCCCGTCTTGGGGTCTTAAGTAGGAAATCTGCACATCTGGTATGCACGATCTGATAGGGCCTCAAACAGGGCCACGTCGTCAAGAATTCTCTCTATACTAATGCCCTTACTTGATGTTGTACTAACCCTCTGGCTAGCTGTAATTTTTCAAATTGCAAGCATCTCTATAATTAGCAAATATAAGTCTTGGATTGAACTCTTATGACTCAGTTCTATAGCACGATGTGGATTTAAAAGAAGGGTAACAGACTCTTAAATGCCTTAGGATATAACTGCTCTGATACCAAGTTTGTCATGGCCCAAACCTAAAGAGGCATGGACGGCACCCAGTGCCATACTCGGACCGAGCGTACTACTCTGTAACTGTGAACTCTAGAGGGGTCACCCTCAACTTTGGCCGATGAGGCCATATTCTGAACCGTCTAAAAATAACGCATCTCTCATCTGTAAGGAAAAACATACCCAAAAGCTGATATATATAATTGTGCAGGCCGACGAAGCCGCCATGAACATCTACTGATATACAAAATATATAGGACTCATCTATAAGCCTCTAGAGATAGCTGAACTATATCATGATCGGGACAGGGCCTCGACCTACCCATCAAACCTGTATATATAAAATGGACTACAAGGTCTAGACATGGTAAGTTCGAGGAAGTGGATCTTACCAACCAAGCTGATGTTTGACTCTGTTTGCTGGGAAGGTCTATCCAACTGTCTATCAGGACCTGCAGGCATGAAATGCAGCATCCCCGGCAAAAAGGACGTTAGTAAAAAATAATGTACCGAGTATGAAAGAAAAATAGAATAACAGAAAGCTGCAACTGCACTGATAATACAATAACTGAAACTAACTGGGAGTTAAAGATAATCTGAAGATATGCTTACCTGCTGATACTGACTTAACTCTCTTAATATAATAAGTAAAATAATTATCCGGCCTTATAAGGCTCGATATATGTAACTGTTCTACCGTAGTAGGCTCGCTCGTAGGCACTCTACCATACTAGACTCTGTATGTCGGCCATTATGAGCTCGCTCACATGCGCTCGACCACAGTAGGCTCGGTATATAACGAACCATCTGATCATAGGTTGCACAATAGGGCCTGCCCTTCGATTATAGCTCAATGGTGGTGAAATTACTGTAATACTGTTTATATATATAGACCCTATGCTCTCTGGACTGGAAGAAGACAATACTTAACTGAATAGAAAGTCCCGATAAGGGAGAATTTTGTAACTTAAGAGACAAGGCCAATGTACATAAATTTAGGAATATGAACTTCTGTTTATGTCTCATTATAAAACACATGTAGTTACTGGATCATGCCAAAATGAAGAAAATCTTTAGCCTTAACATACCTTAACCTCGTTGAGTCTTAATAGCTTCCAAGTAACTCTTCTAACAACTCAACTTAGTCTACCATAGCATAAGGAGATTCAAAATCAGTGCTGAACTTAAGCTAGTACCCCGTTTTATGTCAATTTGGGCAGCATATCCCTGTAACAAGGGCCTTCTCCAATACCATATACCAAAAGAAATAACTAGAGCAATACAACAAGAACAACATCAATAATATAGTACAAAATATTTCATTAACAAATCATCAACATATCACGACGAGGGGCATGCTCGGATTGAATTCCTTTAGCACCCTTCAACCCCACTATCATTCATTCTTGAACTTAGTAATATATTCAGTATAATAACCAATACCTTTTAAAGGATTTCCAACCTTGTACTCAATTTTAATGTTACCCGAAATAACCCAACGTAAGATAATATCACTGTCGACAACTTCCAAGTGCTTTATAGTCATTTCCTTTTATTGTTACCAATTTCCTCTACAAGATTGACATGTAAACCAACATAATCATACTAACAATATCATAGCCAACTTAGTTTCCATAATTTCCATCCACCTAAAGTTCATAAGAGCAACTTTAAAATCAATCTACCAAGAACAACAACATCTCAAGCTAATCCAAGTATTATCTTGTAGTTTATCATCCTAACAACTTAACCAACATATAAGAAATCTTAAGGAGAATTAGTAGGCTTTTATACTCACCTTAGACAGTAGCAAAAACTTGAAATTTCAGCCAAACACAGCCCACAACTATCCTCAATGACAACACAACCTCAGAGAGGTGTTGTTCTTCACTAGAACGAACTTTGTAAACTTTTCGAAGATGATTTCATTTCTGAGCTTACATCAATTGACTTACGACGTACTCTTACTTACGAGAACATGGGATGTAACACTATTGGTGGAGAAGAATGAAGAAATATGTAGTATATTATGTGGCTCGGTCTTTGAGTTGTCAGTAGGTGAAGTACTAGCATCAGAGTCGGGCGATTTGCTTCAGAGACTTCAGATTCAACAGTGGAAGTGGGATCGTATTACCATGGATTTAGTTGTTGGGCTCCCACAGACTTTTAAGAAATTTGACGTAGTGTGGGTTATTGTGGATAGACTGACCAAGTCTGCACACTTTATTCCGGTTGTTACTACCTATTCTTTAGAGCAGCTGGCTCAGATCTATATCAGTGAGATTGTTCGTCACATTATATTTCTGGAGAGCTGTGTAGCGTGAGTTAGGCACACAAGTTGAGTTGAGTAGAACATTTCAAGCCCCAGACATACGGGCAGTCCGAGCGCACCATTCTGATCTTGGAGGATATGATTTGTGCCTGTGTTATGGATTTTGGGGGTTCATGGTATCAGTTTCTACTGCTTGCAGAGTTCGCTTACAACAACAACTACCGATTGAGTATTTTGATGGCTCATTAGAAGGCCTTATTATCACAAGCCAAATCGGAGGGCCGCGAAGGGCACCTTGTGCCTTACTAAACCGAGTACCAACGTAACATATCTTTCTTATCACACCATCATGGGTAAATGGGATAGAAGGGCCGTCATGAGATAACCAGAATAAAACGTAAAGGAATACTCAACATAGGACGATCGAGCATGATATAGAAACTTGTACATATGACATAAGGGCCTATAAGGCCGACATGATCATTTGTACACTTAAAACATAGGCCGACAAGGCCATACAAGTACCCTTATACATGACATCTATCTACAAGCCTCTAAGAGTACATAAAAATCATAATGGTCGGGACAGGGTCCCGTCAGACCAATCAATACATGTCTAGATCATACTGACCAAATAGGCAACCCCGGAGCAAGTGTAGTGCACCAACATCTTCCACTGAGCAGATAGCCTACTTGGAGGACTGTCAACCTGTCTATCGGGACCTACGAGCATGAAACACAATGACCCCAGGCAAAAGGGACTTCATTACTAATAAAGTACTATAAGGCCCCGTAAAACCTTTCCGAAAAACTGAGGTTTCGTGGTGCCAAAGTAGGCTTACGTGTTTGGGGATTGTAAAAATTATTCGCGGAGAGCTTGCTCACCGCGGCTCGGACTTTTTGGGTTGAACAATGCACTAGCATGTAATGGAAAATTTTGGGCAGAAAAATACATTTTTGGCCGCAGAGTGAAGCAGGTGAGGCGAGTTTAGAGATCAAGTTTGTGGCACATTTCAGGACCGCGGACCAGTTCTGCGGTGTATTATGCGACCGCAGAACATGTCTGCGGGCCGCATAATGACCGCAGACCGAGTCAGTTTTGCCTAGTTTCGGAGGGCAATTGTACGGCCTATTCTGCCGACCCTAGAAGCATTATGCGGTCGCATATGCGACCGCAGATCCTATTCCGGAGCTTCATTTTTGGGTTTTAAAAACCCGACCCTACTTCGATTAAATAGGCGAAATGGGCCATTTTTGAGCTATAACCTAATATTTTGAGAGTGAGAGTGTGCCCTAGAGTGGGAGAGTGATCTTCAACAAATTTTCCTTCGATTCTTGCTCAAATATTTGAAGATTAACAAGGAAACTCACTAGGTATTCATCCTAGAGGTAAGATTCTACACCCTAGCCCTTAATTTCAAAATTTATCTAAGAATGGGTAATTAGCAAGACAATTCTTGGGTATGTGAGTTATTTAGTTTGCATGCATGTGTTATCAAAGGGTGTAGGGAGATTGTGAGCTAAAAATGGTAAAGAGTGGGTTGTGGGATGATGGAATCCTCCATAAAAGGACCTTGAAACCTTATTGCACACCTAGTGTTTGATAAAATGCCCAAACGAGCTAGAACCATGATCATCTACCTAATTTTGGTTCAACTTAATATATTTCTAAAATAGATTGAAGTTGCTAAGACTTCCGGAACATTTTAGAGTTTAAGGAAGCTCAATTGAGGTATGTTGTCTAAACTCTTCTTTAAGAATTGGAACCCCCAATATCCTTGTAAGTTGCAACATATTTATTACAAATCGAGTATTCCGAATAAGTTTTGTGACAAAGATATATGTTCAATTTGTGTTTCAAATGCTCTTATCATATTGTATTATCAATTGAGGATGTGTTACAAACTATGGATTGTGTATCTACATGTTATAATTCCAAGTCGCAATTTATGTGGAAATTATTATGCCAAATTGTTTAGAGATTGTGATTGGGATTACTCCTCTACCCGCATATATTGGGGTTAGGCGGCAATGCCGCTATGTGTATGATTTTTGAATTGTTGTTGCACCACTACCCACATATATATATACTGGGATGAGGCGGCATGACCGCTTTGTGTAGGTATTGGTATCGTTGATGCATTTCCACCCGCATATATTGGGGTGAGGTGGCATGACTGCTTTGTGTAGGTTTTTGGTACTCTGGTTATACCTCCACCCGCATACATTGGGGTGAGGCGACAGGGACGCTTGAGTAGAGCTTTGGTATTGTGCTTACACCTCCACCTGCATACATTAGGGTGAGGCAGCGGGGCCGCTTTGTGTGAAAATGATTACAGAGGATCTCATCTAAAATTCTATAAATATTTATAAAAGCTCTTGATAAGCTTGCTTTGGTTTAAATGACTATCTATGATATTCTATTGTCGCCCTGGTTCATCATATTCATATTGTATTTCTGAGTTCTTAAATTAGTGTTTGGTTTTCATACTAGTACTATTTTACATGTACTAACGTCCCTTTTGTCGGGGGCGCTGCATCTTTAATGGATGCATGTGCTTCCACAGAAGAAAATATTGACTAGTG